>NC_050519.1:15843-18500 GCF_002922805.2 Oryzias melastigma
AGAGACCAGACAGACTCACTGAGGGGTTCCAGCTGACAAACGTTTGAAAGAAGAAGAGAAGAAACCGACCGTCCAACTGAGCCAGAGCCCCTGAGGAAGAACACAGGTCAACAGGTGAGCAGGTGAACAGGTATGCAGGTGAGCAGGTAAACAGGTGAACAGGTAAGCAGGTCAACAGGTGAGCAGGTAAACAGGTGAGCAGGTAAACGGATGAACAGATGAGCAGGTATGCAGGTGAGCAGGTAAACGGGTGAACAGATGAGCAGGTATGCAGGTGAACAGGTGAGCAGATCCACTAAGATAAGGTAGATCCAGCATGAAAACATAAGTCTGCAGACTCCAGGTTTTTCTCTTCAGGAACCGATGCTAACGTTTGTTTTCTGAAATAAAAACGTGTCTGATGTCGGACCGTGACGCTCACCTGAGAGCGTGGAGAGCCACAGCAGAACCGCCGGTGCCGCTCTCATCCTGTCAGAGAAGAAACTTCAGTCTGAGTCTTTGGACAGAGACGCCCTAAAGCTCCAGAGATGAAGCAGATGTTGATCTCAGAGTTTACACTGACCTGGTTTCAGTGCATTCACACACGACGGACAGAACCTCTGGGAGGAAGGTGACATCAGAGAGAGTAAGAGATGATAATCAGGTGTGTGAACTGGATCAGGTGTGTGAACCGGATCAGGTGTGTGAACCAGATCAGGTGTGTGAACCAGATCAGGTGTGTGAACCGGATCAGGTGTGTGAACCGGATCAGGTGTGTGAACCAGATCAGGTGTGTGAACCGGATCAGGTGTGTGAACCGGATCGGGTGTGTGAACCGGATCAGGTGTGTGAACCAGATCAGGTGTGTGAACCGGATCAGGTGTGTAAACCGGATCAGATGTGTGAACTGGATCAGGTGTGTGAACCAGATCAGGTGTGTGAACTGGATCAGATGTGTGAACTAAATCAGGTGTGTGAACTGGATCAGGTGTATGAACTGGATCAGATGTGTGAACTGGATCAGGTGTTATAACATGATCAGGTGTGTGAACAGGATCGGGTGAGTGAACCAGATAAGGTGTGTGAACCAGATCAGGTGAGTAAACTAGATCAGGTGTGTGAACCAGATGAGGTGTATAAACCAGATCAGGTGTGTGAACCGGATCGGGTGTGTAAACCGGATCAGGTCTGTGAACCAGATCAGGTGAGTGAACCAGATCAGGTGTGTGAACCAGATCAGGTGTGTGAACCAGATCAGGTGAGTGAACAGGGTCAGTTGTAAACCGGATCAGGTGTGTGAACCGGATCTGGTGTATGAACCAGATCAGGTGGATGAACCAGATCAGTTATGTGAACCAGATCAGGTGTATGAACCAGTTCAGGTGTGTGAACTGGATCAGGTGTTTGAACCAGATCAGGTGTGTGAACTGGATCAGGTGTATGAACATGATCAGGTGTGTGAACCGGATCAGGTGTGTGAACCAGATCAGGTGTATGAACCAGATCAGGTGTGTGAACCAGATCAGGTGTATGAACCAGATCAGGTGTGTGAACCGGATCGGGTGTGTAAACCGGATCAGGTGTGTGAACCAGATCAGGTGAGTGAACCAGATAAGGTGTGTGAACCAGATCAGGTGTGTGAACAGGATCGGGTGTAAACCGGATCAGGTGTGTGAACCGTATCAGGTGTGTGAACTGGATCAGGTGTGTGAACCAGATCAGGTGTGTGAACTGGATCAGGTGTGTGAACCAGATCAGGTGTATAAAAATCGCTGCTCTTTTCTGACATCATGTCAGTCACAAACCTGTTCTTCTGTTTATAAACCCAGAGGTTGAGTGACTCCGCCCCCTTCTGGATTCCTGTGGTAGAAGCTGCAGCGGGGATTCAAACCAGAAATCCTGATTCTGCTTTGAAGGTTCTGCTCAGTCACCAGTAGACCGGATTATGACAGAAAAGCTGCAGAAAGATACAGAAAATGTTTACCTTCAAGGGGGCGGGGCCAATCTCTCCCACAGCTTCTATTGGCTTCAGTAAAAAACTTCATCTCAAAGCCAGGAGCGTCAGACGTTTGTCTCCTCCGCCTTTTCAGAACCAGCATGATGGTGTTGTTGTTGGACAGAACCACCACAACAGCAGCTTGTTTCCCGTTTCAACAGGAGCCGTTTCTATGCAGACGACATCACGCTCTCTCCGGTTTACCAGAAAAAGGTTATTCCTCTGAGGCTGGTTGTGGTTTCAGACAAACTGCTGGAAAAGTCCGAGCAGTTTGCAGAAAAACCATAAAACTCGTCTATTCGTTCATAAAAAAGACAGAAAATGAAGAACGATCTGTTCTCCCAGGATGTTTGTCTGAGCGAAAACTGTTTTTTTATGATAATAAAACTCAACTTTAATGTCTGTCAAACGGAAATTTTCACATTTAACATATTTATAAAAAAACAACTTTTCCACTAAAATAAAACCTCAGGAGGAACATCTGAACGTGTCCATAAAGGATTCTCAAGAACTTAAGTCGTTCTTCCTCTGATGAAGATCAGAGAAAAAGAACTTTTTACTGTAAGAAGCAGAAGTTCGGACTCACCTGCAGACAGTTTTCACTCTGATGCTGAAGACTCTGCGAGAGGCGGGAACTCAGGACCACCTGACGTCAGCTGATGTCACCCCAAACACGCGCTGA
>NC_050519.1:18581-24836 GCF_002922805.2 Oryzias melastigma
AAACTGTTTTTTTATGATAATAAAACTCAACTTTAATGTCTGTCAAACAGTTTGAGTGAAGCAGAAACACAACAAACAGAAACATCGTTCATCTCAGTTTCTCTGATTTTCAGCTTCTTTAACTGAAACCTGAAAAACAGAATCTGAAGTCAGAACTGGATCATCTGAGTCCATGATCCCCCCCCTCCCCCACACATGTTTAAGCAACAAACACACGGGTTGACACATCAGTCACACATGAAGCTCATTCTTCTCTTTATTCATGATTAAAACTAAATGTTAAATTAAAACACAGTCAGGTCTGAACTAAAGAGAGAAAAGAAGAAACTTTGGGTTTTTACTTTAACTGTAACAATAACATGGACCTGCATGACCTTTATTCTGAAAGGGTAACCCAAACAACAACAGGAATGTTTACTGTCTCACTGCAGCAGTGGACCACGAGTTCAGCGGTTAACCAGGGAAACCAGGTAAACCAGGTTAACCAATGGGAATGAGGAGCTGCAGGCTCACCACACGTCCACTAGGGGGCACCAGAGAGACTTTTATTTATAAAATCTCTGGTAAATAACATAGTTATTATGAATGTTTATGATATTAATATGTGTTAAGTGTTATAATTCTTTATCTTTTGCTTAACTTCATTTCATAATTAATTATCAACATCTGAAACAAATTCTTTAAAACTTTTATGGAGGATTTCCGGATCATAAAAACAGTTCAAACAGATCAAAGAAAACGTCACAAAAACCCAATAAAAACTGGATGAAATAAAAACAAACAAGTTTCTGATAAAAGTGTAAATTTAATGAGTTCTAACATGTGATAAACTGGAGTGACTCCAGTTGGGTTCAGATGGTTTTCAGATCTCTTCTGTTTGCATAGTTTCAGTTCCTGTTTGGTTTCTGAAAGGAAAATCTCTGCAGGATGTCAGAACATGAACGTGAGCGCCACCATGTGGTGCTTCAAGCTCCACCTTCCATGTCTGGACCTAAATGAAGCTCCGCCCCCTAATGCAGCAGGACACGAACTATGGCAGCCCTGGAAGTCCAGAATTATGGGAAGAATTTGTGTTTGAACTGAAGGGGGAAAAGAATAAAAACAATGTTTAACATTCATTTCTAATTTTAAAATGTTGAGATTTTAAGTGTTTTATATGTTCTATTCATATTACACATCTGGGTTTTAATAGTTATATATATATTTTCAGTATTTTTACAGGTTTCTGTTAACTTTTACTTTCTCGCAAAGATTTTATTCAGTGGTCAGTAATTTCAAACTTCTCTTCCTAGAGATTTATTTGGTTGGTTGTTGTGTATCGGTTGTGTATCGGTTGTGTATCTGTTGTGTATCTGTTGTGTATCGGTTGTGTATCGGTTGTGTATCTGTTGTGTATCTGTTGTGTATCGGTTGTGTATCTGTTGTGTATCTGTTGTGTATCGGTTGTGTATCTGTTGTGTATTGGCTGTGTATCTGTTGTGTATCTGTTGTGTATCTGTTGTGTATCGTTGTGTATCTGTTGTGTATCGGTTGTGTATCGGTTGTGTATCGGTTGTGTATCGGTTGTGTATCGGTTGTGTATCTGTTGTGTAAATGTTGTGTGAGTGTGAAACGTTTCTGGTTTTACGTCTAAATCCGTTTGGTTTGAGTCATGAAGCTTAAAGAAAACCTGAATCCACTTCTATGAAGACCTGAACCGGATCTACAGCCTGAAGTTCACAGCAAAACCAGAAACATGCTGAAGGAAACTAAACCTGCAGCTGTGAAGAGTTTTGACATTTTTTTGATCTTAAAATTCCAAAAATGTTTTAATAAAAAACTGTTAATTTGATATTCAGTCGACACGTCAGCTTCAAACGTTCCTGACTGTCTTTTTAAATCATTTCACTTTAATGTGTTTATTTATTTATGGCTGAATTTCAGTTTATTTTGATTTATCATCATTTTAAATTATTTTAAATGTTAAAGTTTTTTCTTCATACTTTAAAAAAATGTTTCTTTTTTATTAAAAGTCGTTTGTCTTTGTGTGTTTTACACTCCGTTGTCGTCTCAGTAGAGAACGTGATGAAGATGAAGATCAGAGAAATGGCCAAGATGGAGGCGGAGCCTCAAAGGAGCTCTGAAACAAACAAACATTCTCCAACACTGAAGCTGAGTCAGAATCTTTGCAGAAACTCTTTAGGGGTTTCGGTTTCCCGTGAGAACTCTTCCTCCTCATCCTCATCGCCTCCTCAGCTTCCCGCCGTTTCGTTTCCGCGTCGGCGTGTTCCTGCTCGCCTCAGCTGCTGAAGCCGTCCAGCTGCAGACGGAGCTCCAAAGCTCCTCCGGTCCGGTTCTGTGGAGCTCTGGACTTCATAAGGGTCTGGGCTGATGCAGACCTGCGGTCTCGGGGTTCAGGGCGGGACTGTGGGTCGCCTTGGAGGGACTCCAGTTCCCCAGAGACGGTTGGACGGCCTTCCGGTGAGCCAGCCGGTGGGTGATGGAGAAGCCGGCGTTTCCCTCCAGCTGAGACAGAACCACCAGCACCTGCCTGAGACACAGAGAAGCTCCTGAAACCGCCGGGCTGCTGCCGTCTGATGAGAGGAGGAACGCCGACGCCCCGAAACCGCCAGCCGAAGACAGAAGACCGGCTAAACGCGTCAAAATAAAACCGACAAAATTCTATTAGTTTAAACCAGGAGTCCCCAAACTTGTTCCTGTGGGGCCACAGAACTGTTCTCTTCTCTGATGGGGGGGGGGGGTCGGTTTGTAGAGTAACAGAAAGAAGTGTAACAATCACAGCCTAAAAATAAAGACGTGGGGTTTTCCAGAAAGCTACACAAATCCAAATTTTAAATAATTCATTTCCAAAATCTTCAGAGAAAAAATAATACTGAAACATTTCAATGACTAGATATAAAGGATTGTCTGCAATAGATTAATGAAGATGAAGCTGAAGATGCTTAAATTAATAGCTAAAATCACTGAAGCTGATAGCTAGCTGAAAATATTAGCAAAGGGCCAAATTAGCCGAAAAAACACAAAAAATCTAAATTAGCCAAAACAGCTAGCATGTAGCTAAAATATTAGCAAACCTCCAAAATACCCTGAAAAACTGAAAAAGTCTAATTTAGCCAAAACAGTTTGGGGGCCGGGCCAAATGTGGAGGAGGGCCGGATCCGGCCCGCGGGCCGTAGTTTGGGGATCCCTGGTTTAAAACATGAGAATATTAATGCCAGTGAAAGAAAAAAAAAGAAGAATCAAATGAATCTTGTTTTAGAAAAAGAAATACTGATCCATCAAAGATCAATTTTGTGATTTTATGTTGAATTTACACTTTTATCGTTAAAAGTTTCACAGCCGGTAAAACTTTTCTCAAACTAAACTGGTTCAAATGAAGTTGGACAAATAAAATCAATATTTCTTCCATTCATGTTCAATGAAGTCAAAAACCTTTTAAATCTGAATTTAAATTGTCTGAAAAGGAAAATCTTATTCTGAAAGGTTTGGACCATTTCCTGTTTCAGGAAATGAGAATTTAGTAGAACTTTTTCCATTTTAATTGAATGTTTCTGAAAAAGAGTTTAAAAAGTACAAGCAGGAATGCCTGATGCTCTCAACTGTTGGAGAACACTGTCAGAGCGCGGTGGGCGGGGCTTTCAGAAACCTCGCCGTTCCTCCAGTGAAGTGTGTGAAACCTGTGCAGGGGGGGGATGCTGTCCACCGTCTTCAGGCTGCCGCGCGTCGACACCACGTTGAAGCTCTCGCTGCAGTCGCAGGACACGTGCAGGTGGTGCCGGGGGTGCCTGTTTTCCACCATCACGATAAGCCCCGCCCACCCGTGCGTCAGGTAGTAGCAGGTCATCCCCTCTCGACCCTGATCCAGCAGAAAGCCGAAAGGGGAAATTCATGTGAACGGGTAAAGTTGTTGAGATAGAAACACAAAAAAACGTTTAGATGAACATGTTCACAGATGAAAACTAAAATATGGAAACACGAAATAAGATTAGAAAGGGTTTTGCACTAGCATTATGCTAGCACATTTCACTCATTCTACATCTACTAAAGATTTTATTTTAGCAACATTCTAACTGTTTTGGCATTTAGCCGTTATATCGACATCATGCCGTTTCAACTGTTTTACAGCTGCTAAGGATTTCTTGGCTTTTTTGGAGTCTGGCTAAAATGTAGCCACAGGCTAACTGTTTTGGCTAAATCAGGCTTTATTTCAGTTTTTTAGGCTAATTTAGCCTTTAGCTAATAACTCGGCTACATGCTAGCTGCTTTGGCTAAATTAGACATTTTACTAGTTTTTAGGCATTTAGCTAATATTTTCAGCTTGCTATCAGCTTCAGTGATTTCAGTCATCAATTTCAGCTTCTTCAGTGGTCACATTCAGCATTCACACTAGCATTATCACAGGTAATGCTGTATATTTAGTTTTTTAAATAAATTTACAAAAAACATTGTCATACATTTTGAACTAAATCTAAACTTTTCACCCATAAAAATTAGATTTTCTTTCAGCAGAAAACCGTAACTTTCATCCCTGAAGCAGCGACTTGTGAAGGTTTTTTTCTACAGAATTTTCTTCTACATCCTGATTGGACGGCAGACTCGTCTGTGATGTCATGAACAGGAAGCGCGGTCTCGCCTCGTGCCGCTCTCCTTTGGTCTCGGCCAGCTGCATGATGGCGTCGGCCATGGCGGTGCTGGGGGCGGAGACCCGCCCCACCATCAGCAGTCTGGAGCTGTAGACCGCCAGCGTGAAACCCGGCGCCTCCGACCTGCTCGCTGAAACAGGAAGGGGAGGAGCTGTCAGGTGTTGGTTAGTTCCACCAGCAGGAAACGGAGTGTGGGCGGAGCTCTCACCAGCGCTGGCGCCGCCCAGGCTCTGCCAGTGGTTGAAGGCGAGGCAGAGCACGCCATACTCCCCCGGTTCCAGCATGACGTCGCAGCCCACGAACCTCCTCACCGAGCGCCGGCTGTGCGCCAGCAGGCGGCCGAGCGTCAGCGCGCCGCAGCCGTCGTACGCCACCCGGAACACCAGCACGCACAGGTCCAGGAGGTGGCTCTCCGCCGTGTCCCAGCGCCTGCCGGGACCCCGCCCACCAAGGAACGTTTGACTCAGAAAGAACCATCAGAACTTGCAGAACCGTGGGGTCCAGGTCACCTGCTGCCTCGCTGGAACAGGGCCAGCTCCACCGCCGTCCTCTCCAGAACCGTCACGGCCAGAACCGACACCGGACCGTCAGCTCCACAAGGGAAAAGGCCCGGAACACGAACCTCCTGCCAGTCCGGATGGATCTTACAGATATCCACCGAGTCAAAGAACCTGCCGGAACCACGGCCCGGTCAGAGCGGCTTTAGATCTTTATCACAGTCTGACTTTACAGCCGGGGTGTCCAAATCAGGCCTGGAGGCCCGCCTCCTGCTGGTTACCTGGATCAGGTGTGTTTAGCCAATAAGGAGCTTCCATGGCGGGTTGGTTCCATGGCAGTGCTGCAGGCCTGGATTTGGACACCCCTGCTCTACAGGAAACACAAGTGAGAAGCCTCTAAAGGAACAAAGGAGAACGTACGGAACGTCACAGAACCAGGAGAACATTTGGAGTCTCCACTTTCTGCAGCTTTTCCATCAAGCTGAATGACCCTGTTTGACCTTCTCACCCACCTGGTGAAATCCTCAAAGTCCATCCAGAACAGGCCGTCCTCGCCCCGGTTGGTGCACAGCGCCCTCTTCAGGTGTGGAGGCCAGTCGGGCCAGTCATCTGCCCAAGCTCCGGTCCACGAGAACCGGCCCCACGGGTTCCTGAGCTGCACCAGCCTGAGCCACACGGCAAACATCTGAGCACGCTGCCGAAACCTGCAGGAGATCGGACCCTGAACCCGCGGTACCGGACTCACCTGTGCCCTTCGATGTCCTGCACGTCCAAGACGGAGTAGGCGTGTCGCGGTCGCAGACCCAGAGACTCGTACTCGCTGTCGTCCACCCTCATGTTGCCTCCGCCGCAGGACGCCCCCATCAGGAACCTGGAGCAGCGGACAGATCAGATCAGATCGGATCAGATCAGATCAAGATCAACAGCTGATCTACCATCCACCCTTCTGTCTATCATCCATCCATCATCCATCCATGGATCATCCATCCATCATCCATCATTCATCCATCATTCATCCATCATTCATCCATCATCCATCATCCATCATCCATCCATCCAGTATCCATCTATCCATCATTCATCCATCATCCATCCATCATCCATTCATCAATCAT
>NC_050519.1:24892-44729 GCF_002922805.2 Oryzias melastigma
CCATCCATCCATCCATCCATCTATCATCCATTCATCCATCCATCCATCCATCCATCCATCCATCTATCATCCATTCATCCATCATTCATCCTTCATTCATCCATCCATCATCCATCCTCCTGACCCCGCCTCCTTGGAGCTCAGCATTTTGGCCCAGATCAGGTCCGTATCGATGGGGTCCTCTTTGGGGTTGGTGGCGCTGACCTGGAGGGCCAGAGACTCACAGGGCGCCCCCGTCAGCGTGGAGAGGCCCTCGATGGCGCGGCCCGCCTGCAAGGAGAAGTACGATCCGTGGAGCTTGGCCAGAGCTTTCTCTATCAGAGCCACCCAGAGCTGCTTCCGCTGGGCCTGGGGGGGCAGAAGGTCCAGGATTCAGACAGAAATGTGACCCCAAAGTCCACCAAACAACAAATGATGTTTTTAATAAAAACGTTTGGTCCCACCTCCAAGGACGCCGTCTCACCTGGGAGAAGAGGAGGTGTCCGCTCTCGTCACACGGCAGCATGTCGTCCACCAGCACCGTGGTCCAGGAGCCGTCCTTGCAGAGGCGGACCTGGTACGCCCCCTCCGGACACAGCGAACGGGTCACCATCACCCTCTCCACCAGCTCCGGCCGCTCGGCTAGAACCGCCAGGGCGCTCAGGAACCTGCACAAAGGGGCGTTTACCCACTGCCCACTGAGTCGGGTCATCGGGTAGAACGCTCTCTCACCAGCAGTTACCCAGAAGCCCTTGCAGGATGTCAGACGGCCTCACCGTGTGGAAGACTGACCACCTGAGCCCGCGGTCCCTGAAGCCGCAGCAGCTGATCTCTTGAGGTCGGAGCCACTTCTTGACGCGCTGCTGGACGCCGTCGTCCGGCGGGAAGCCCACAGACTTGGAGTTCGGAGGGAAACTGTCGTCCACAAACACCACCGAGTTCTGCAGGAACCAACCAGAACAACGTTGGGCGTCGGACTGAACCAGGTTTTCCCGCTCTGTCCCGCCTCCTCTGGAATTCTGTCAGGATGCTGCTGTTCTTTCTCCCTTTCTGTTTTCCACAAGTGCACAGGATTATGGGCGGGGCTACTTGCTGCACCTGGAACTCCTCATCACTGATGCACACAACCCTGTTCATCTCTTCACTATCTGCTAGTCCGTCGATGTTCTGACCCTTTTCTCTTTTGATCCCGTTTTTTCTGTTTTCACCTGTTAAATACAGTGAAAGTTAAATCAAGTTTTCTCTGATGTCTGCAGCCGGGTTCTCCTGCCCTGACATCTGCTCACCTGTCCTCCATCCGAACCATCTCTCCTTCTCCTCCCTCTGCAGGGAAAACTAACAGAAATCTACTGAACGTTTACTTTGGATATTCTGTTTTCTGAAGATAGTTTGACAGTTCCTAATGATCTTGGAAAGGTGAAATATCCTTATTGAAAATAGAAAATTAATTTAACAACCAAAAATTTTAAAATAAATAAATGTAAAAAATGTAGCATCAGAAGAGAGAAAATCCTCTTTAAAGTTCTGGTTCTGACGTCTGTCCTCTCCATTTCACATCCGGCCCTTTCAGAACGCGGATGACACCCATCGACTGTATATAAGAGCTGGACTGAGTGACTCCACCCCCATTGTGTTCCAAACAGGAAGTACCCCCAAAATCCCACAGAATTCAATGTAGAAATAAACAGCTGTTATCAGTCATTCTATTGGTCAAAATGTCCGTTCTTGATCTGATAACTTTTTACATCTTCCTGATAATCCTCATTTTTTCTGTAGTTCAAATTATTCAAGTTGGCCAATCAGATGCCTCTGTAAAAGTAGGCGGAGCCTGCTGGCCCCCATGTCCAACATTCAAAAGAAGTGGAAGTGGAAGGGGTGTGGCTTTCCAACAAGCTCACTCCTGATTGGGGAGAGTGGTTGCCATGGAAACACAGACTCAGACCAACTCGGACTAATCACTGCTACACCGCACAAATGGCGACTGGGTTGACTTGGTTTGGTTGGAGGGGGAAGTAAACCGTTTTCTGTTGGGGGTGGGTGTCCACGCTCAGTCCAGTTCTCTGATACAGTCTCTCATTCTCACTCCCAACTCGTCACATACAGATGTTTGGTTAAGCCCCTCCCCCCACGTCACTTGTTGACGTGTTGGGTGTCCCCATTAAATCACAGGTCCCCAACTGGAACGGTCTAGTACCAGAACCCAGAGGGCACCAGTACCCTGACCCGGTGCTGGTTTGAGTCCAGTACTGCATCTGGTCTGGTGTAGGGTTAAGGTTATGGTACCAGTTCTGGGTTATGGTACCGGTACTGGGTTATGGTACCAGTACTGGGTATTGGTACCGGTACTGGACGCGTCCCGAGGACCAGTGTGCATCCGGTACCGTGTCCCGAGGGTTGCAGACCCTTGATTCTATGAATAGGCAACATGACAAAAAACGGCGAGTTGGAGACGCCCAAAACGTCAAAAAGTGTCGCGGACTCTTTAACCAAACATCAACGTGTGACGGCTTTGGGGACGTGTTGACGTATGCTGGTGGTGTAATCAGTCGGCTGCGTCTGCAGCTGCGCAGACCTGTCTGCAGAAGCGGACGATGTCCTCCCACAGGCCCCGCGCCGCGCCCTCGTCGCTCTGCCGCAGCGCCTCCACCAGCCGGCTCTCCTGCCTCGCCGAGGACGCCGCCGCTCTCAGCTGCTGGGGGGTGTGGCACGCCAGGCAGTGTTTGGCCGTGACCTGGTTGATGAGGGTGCACGCCGGACAGGACCACTCGCAGACGTCTGCAGGGTGGGGGTCTGATGCAGACGGCGAAGGACACGCCTCCTCTTTGAGGACGCTGAGCCTCCGGGTGTTGAGCAGGTCGGCCTGTGGGGGGGGCTGCGGGGCCGTTGGAGGTTGAGGAGACGTCGGTCTGAGCCTCGGGCCGGTTTCTGGGGGGGGGACCTCTCTGCGGCTGCAGGGGACCGGGTTGTTGGTGCCTGGGGGGGAACCCGTGTTTGGATGTGAAGCTTCCAGCGGGGAACTGTCCCCCCGCATGGAGAGGGAGAGCGCCCCCGCCGCCCCGTCCTGCTGGCTGCACACTGCCGGCATGAGCAGCGCCTCTGCCGGGATCTGGGGCAGGGAGAGTTTGCGGGGGCCCCCACAGGCGGAGCAGGACATGGAGGTGGGGGTGTTCTGCAGGGTGCAGCGCAGGCAGTCCCAGGACCGGCTGCTTTTCTCCGCCTTCGTCTGGTTCCGTTCGCCTGACGGCGCCCTCAGCAGGCCAGAGCAGCTGCTGGAGCGCTGGGGGCGGGGCTGGTCGCCGGGGGGGTCCGGAGGTTTGCAGTAGCTGCACAGCGAGCACGTGAGGCTCCTGGGGGAGTTGGTCAACGTGCAGCGGGGGCAGGACCATCCAGAACCGGGTCTGCTGGTGCCGGGTCTCAGCCAGCGGGGAACGGATCCTCGCCGGGGGGCTTCACAGATGGAGCAGCGGGGGGCGCCCGCCGAGTTCAGGAAAGTACAGCAGCCACAGGTCCACTGGGTCTGGAGCGCCGGCATGGAACCGGAGGAGAAACTGCAGACAAACACAAACCCGACATGAACGGCGCTCGAGAAGCTCAAAGGATCATCGTGAAGTTCTGCTTCAACTCCTGGAGTTTACGTCTCCCAAACTCCAGCCGGAATCTGGGTCAACATGTTCTGAGTTCACAGTAGAAACTGCTCTGACATAAAGAAGAATTCCGTTACAAATCGATTCCAAAAACAGATTCAGAACTGCTTCAAACACAGGTCTGAAACCAGATCAGAACTATGAAAAAGATCTGGTTCTGATCAATAGACGATGCAGAGAGAAGATGAGAGAATCTGATTCTGAGGTGGAAACATTAAAATGCACAAACATGGAAATAAAACCAGAAGTTGCTGCTGCATGTAAAGCGGCTCAGAGCAGAAAAACAACCAACATTGTTTCTACAAGATTTCTGCATCAAACAGATCACTTCCTCTGAGCCGTCCCGCAGAGCTGGAGGAGGAGCTACTGCATCTCCTCTGGTGTTCCACAAGGCTCTGTTCTTGGATCCCAGGAGCAGACAGTCAGAGCAGACGGTCAGAGCAGACAGTCAGAGCAGATGGTCAGAGCAGACGGTCAGAGCAGACGGTCAGAGCAGACGGTCAGAGCAGACGGTCAGAGCAGACGGGTCATATGCGTGTGAAATAGGTAAACCGTGTTTATTTTGGTTATCTTGGGAACTTTCTTCGCTTCAGTTTAGACTCGGTTTGGATCTCTGATGTTTCTCTGGATTTTCATCCCGTTTGACAAACATCTGCGCAGACGCTGGTTCGTCTGCTCTCGGTGTGTCCGTGGTCATCTACACCTGAGGTGTGATCCTCGAGTTTCTTCCCTCTGCAGCTCTGAGGTGTTAACATGACAGGGATTAATAGAGGGATGTGGGTTTGGGAGGAACCGGCCCGGAAACAGCTGCTGCAGAACGACTGTCATGACGAACATGGAAGATTTCCCAGCAAGCACCACAGCAGACCTCCGTCAGGAACACATCAGTGGAATTCATCAGCTGAAGGTCTGAGACGGGCTCAGTGTCATGCAGCTCCTGACGTGCCGTCGGCTCTTCATCTTCCTGCTTTACAGTTCATCAGATCCATCCGGATCTTCCGGTCTTCCAAAGGGAATTCCCAGCAGACAGCTCATGTGTGCTTCCATCTTTTGGGATTTCTTCTGCATGGCTTCATTTCCTGTCAGTGCGTAACCTGATCCCTGACTCGGGCTGGAGGAGGACTGGAGCCTCACTCTGACTGGGATGCATTTCCAGATGATACGAGCAAAGAGGCAACAGGGATAAATATGGTCGGCTCAGGTTTTGGTCCCATCGATCAACTTTTACCAGCAAAGCTTTTATAAGACAAGAAAACGTTTCTGAAGGATCCAGTCTGAGGATCTCCTTCAACCAAAAATCACTGACTGATGTTCAGGTCACAGTGGAACTGAACAAAAGTTTATATTTCATAATGCTAAACTTCTGGCTACAGCTGGATTGTTTTTTGTGCTAATGACCAATTCTGATCATTTTTCTTCATGATCTTCAGAAAAAAATCTTTTTGCAGATTCTTTCAAATCAACGTAAAAAGCAGCAGAAATGAGAGATCCTCCTGGGAGGAAAGAGAATCCATCTGCTAATCTGATGGAGACATTTCACTTTCTCTGCTCTAGAACAGACTCCGCCTCTCCGTGTTCTGGAACAGACTCCGCCTTCTTCATCTCCACTGAAATACAGACTCCGCCTCTTTGTGTGTTCTAGAACAGACTCCGCCTATCTGTGTTCTGGAACAGACCCCGCCTCTCTGTGTTTTAGAACAGACTCCACCTCTCTGTGTTGTGGAACAGACCCCGCCTCTCTGTGTTTTGGAACAGACTCCGCCTCTCTGTGTTCTGGAACAGACTCCGCCTCTCTGTGTTTTGGAACAGACTCCGCCTCTCTGTGTTCTGGAACAGACTCCGCCTCTCTGTGTTTTAGAACAGACTCCGCCTCTCTGTGTTCTAGAACAGACTCCGCCTCTCAGTGTTTTAGAACAGACCCCGCCTCTCTGTGTTCTGGAACAGACTCCGCCTCTCTGTGTTCTGGAACAGACTCCGCCTCTCTCTGGTTCTCACCTGCGTTCTCGATGTCGTCCAGCGATCTGTCGTGGGATGAAGGAGCTCTGGCTACTCCTCAGACACCCCGTGTTGGGGGAGGGGGGCAGAGCCCCACCCCTTGGAGGACCATCACTGTCGGTCTCGTCAACCAGGAAGGAGGAAGACGAAGAGCTTCCCATAATGCAGCGGGCTCATATGGCAGGGATCTGAAACACAAAGGTCATGAGAGAAAGCTGCAGGAGGAGGAGCCAGGAGGAGGAGCCAGCAGGATGCAGTCATGCATCTTCATGTGAAGGAGACACCAGTTCTGTAAGCAAACAACCCGTTTTTGGAAGATTCATTTGTCTTTTCCAGAACAGCAGGATGTCTCCAGGATGTCATTCTGACTGATGCAGAATCACGAGAAGATGAGAAGTTCCACCTGCAAGTTTGAAAAACTGCAGAAATCGGAGAGAAAACCAGGATTTCTCTAAAACTGAAGATAAAAACTTTTGAAAGCTCGTGAAGTAAGAGTCGCCTCCTGATCTCCATCTGCTTGAAGATCAGAAAGGACTGAAATTTGACATGAAAACTTCTTTTAGGATTCTGCAGTTCTTCAAAACTTGGTGAAGCTGAGAGACTTTCTCCTGAGAGAAGAGTTGGACTGAAAGGTGACCCGGATCTCGTTCTGAACTTTAACCCTTCAGGTTCTGAAGAACTTTCGTGGCTTCATGTACAGTTACAGCTGGAGTTCTGGTCCTGCAGCTTCCCGGTTCAGAGGAATCCTGCACGTGCAGAAGCTGCATCAGATGACGATGAAGGTCTCCTGCAGGTTCCTCCTCCTCCTCCTCCTCTGTCCCATCTCTCCCTCTGGAGGAGCTTTTGTCCTTGAAGAGGATCCTGGCTCCACGGGACCTCTCGCCTCCGTCCAGATCCCGTCCAGAAACGTCACGTTTCTCCACACGTCATTTGTTTGGATGTAGACGCACGTGCCGGGATCCGGATGAAAGTGTCCGCGCGCGCGGCGGCGCTCTGCGCTTCACTGCAGATGCTGAACTGCTGATGCTGAACTTCAGACTCCAGGTAAGCCGGCGCACCTGCAGTCCCGCTGCAGACTGCAGCGCGCGGACACGACGGAGCCGCTGAGGACACGCGGACTCACCTGAGCGCGCGGAGGACGGCTCGCGCGGCGGGCAGGAGGGCGTCCGTCCCGGCAGTCGGAGGTGTCCGTGCACGCTGTCATGATGCATCCGTGCACGAGCACAGAGGACCACAGCTGAGCCGCGAGGCTGCGGGCGTGCGGGCAGCATCACTTCCTGTCCGGGACTTCAAAATAAAATCTCTGCTGCAGTTCGAAAAGTGTTTAAATAAATAAATAAATTCTTTCTTGTGAACCTCAAACGGAGATCAGAGAGTTGACAGAGACAAACCTTCACTTCCGTTCTCCTTAATTAAAGACCCACTGCAGTGAAAATTGTTTCCCCACAGATTTTTTTGGCATTTTTCTGGTGACTGAGGACATAAAGTAAATTAATCTTATTTCTGCAATTCTGAGTATTTTTTTTATTAAAACTGTTGTGAATCGGGAGCAGAGGAATAAATGCAGCCTGCAAAAAGATTGTATTTGTGACATAAAAATGCGCTGGGCGGGGCCAGAAGCTCCCTGCTCCGCCCCATTCTGACGTATCCACGTACAGACAAATAGATTCATGTATTCTACATCTGGACTGAACTGGACTGATAACCCCTCCCCCGTCATTCGAAACAGGAAGTGACCACTGGCTCCTTTTCTGATATTTTTTCCATAGTTCAAGTTATAAACTGACCAATCAGGTAAAGGATGTCCCCACCTCCAACATTTGAAATGATTGAGAGACTTTGTGTAGCCCGTTTTTAAGTGGTAGGGGTGTGGCTTTCCAACAAGCTCACTCCTGATTGGTGAGAGAGGTTGCCAGAGAAACAGACCAATGATGACATCTGGCTCCAACATGGCGGCGTCTGTACCGCGCAAAAATGGCGACTGAATTGACTTAATTTTATTAGATCCATTGCCGTTGGGTGGCATCATACTCACTCGGTCCAGTTCTTTTATACAGACAATACATCAAACTAATGGCTGTATAACTCTGATATTGATCACCATTTTGGTCACACCGTTAATGTTAGGTTGAGGGTGTGA
Source organism: Oryzias melastigma (assembly GCF_002922805.2). Taxonomy (NCBI): domain Eukaryota; kingdom Metazoa; phylum Chordata; class Actinopteri; order Beloniformes; family Adrianichthyidae; genus Oryzias; species Oryzias melastigma. The sequence goes on from NC_050519.1 coordinate 32,651, forward strand.
GGGGCTGTAAGCTAGCTGCACAGAGTGCAAACAGACTGGTGATGGAATGGGGGCGGGGTTGTGTCACACTAATGGTCCTGCCCACAACCAGGCGGTGAATTTCTAATGATCTCCTGTCGCTCTGCAGAAACTATGTCCAAGAAAACGACACTGAGATTTAGATTTTGGCTAAAAACAGCATCATCATAATAAAAGACGACAGGGAACGCTTAGGAAACATCACAAGATGATCGGAACGGTGAAAGGAAGATCTCTTTTCCTCTAAGTAAAACAACAAACACCAAACAATATGAAAAATAAAATATATATATGCATTAACATGAATTATACTTGTCAACAAATTTGGCAAAGCCCAATAAAACAACTGCTGACTGTCCAGTGATCCAGGTGTTAGCCAGAGTGAGGAAGTAAAACCTAGAAATAAACCAAATAATTGGAACGTTTAAAGTAAAAGACAAAATACTCGTAAAATGAGACAGAAGACCTAAAAGAAAAAACTAGAAAATAATTTCAGAGCTGTTGGCAGATTGAACCTAAACATTGAAATCTCTTATAAAAATCCAAAGGAGAAGTTTAGAATGAAGGATTCTTCAAACAGGAATCAGCATCTGCAGTTGTCTAAAAAGAGAGCAGATTTATTCTACGTGCACATGGATCACGTGCACGGAAAAAAGTCAACACAACTTCAAGAGTCATTTATAATGACATCCGATTCAAAGCCGAACAAACAAATGTTGCTGGAAGAACTTCTCAATAGAAACAGACGTTCCAGATTCCCAAAGCCTGGAAATCTGGAGTGAAAACAATAACTGCACTGCAGGGGTTTCATGGCTTTGTTATGTAGCCATAAAGAGACGTGGTATTTATGGTTGATAGATCCCACCTGTCTGGTTCACCATCAAAGAGGTCATGGAAGAAGGTGAGTTCATCACTCATTCAAACCTTTCCTCCCAGGAACTAAAATCAAAGCTACTGCAGGACACAGGAGAAACCCGTCAGAGTAGAGGATCCGCTTCTGGAGGGTAGCTCCAGATGAACTCCGACCTCCATCAGCATCCAGGGTCTAAAAATGAACAGTTCAGCATCACTACGAAGGAGCAGATTCCATCCTGACCTCCAGCCTCCAAGAACATCCGTCAGAGAATGCTGCCAACTTTTCAGGAAGCTCCATCACATCCAGAACGTTTGGAAGAAACAGATGAAGAGCAGCTGCAGCCTAAGTGGCAGAGGAGCTCTCGACATCACACCTTCATCTGAGTGTGGCTTCACGTTTTTAGAAACGTGGAGTCCTGAAAGCTGGAGAAAAGTTCAGATCTTTGCTGGAATCTTTTGGGATTTGATCCATTTTTACCTTCAGAGGTCTTTCCTATGCCCATATAAGGGCGGCAGGTGAAGGACAGTATGCAGTAGGAAGTACCCCCCCCCCTCCCCCATCAGATCAAATCGAGCCAAAATGAAGATATAATAATGTTTGAGAATATCCAGAATTAATCTACATAAGCGTTCCTGTTCTGTTGCATTGTGGGATGTTCTCCACTGTGTGGCGCTGCAGCACAAAAGCTCAGACCAGCCTGCAGCTCTCTGAATCCTTCCCTCTGACCTGGTCCAGTCAGAACATCTGACTGGATCTGTGTGATGATCTGATGACCCGGGCAGTCATTCTTCAGACCAGCGACCCAAACACGGTTCCACTAAACCTTCTCAGGAAAGATTTGAATCATGTCAGGAGACAAAACATTTATTCTTTCAAAAACCAGAATCAGGATCTCTGAGAAGCAGGAAATACAGAAGTAAAGAAGGATTTGCTGCACAGAAGTCTTCATTTCTGGACTCTTTAAAACACCATCATAAGTCTTATTTTAAATACAGTCTTTTCTACATTATTGATCTAAATGATGTATAATAACTGAAGCCTGAAACCACCTGCTGCCTCTTGAAGCTTCAGCTCCATTCAGTCATGATCACAGGAACACAAGTGAAGGAAATCACACAAAACAACACAAACTTCTTCCAATAAAGTCTGACAATCACTCCAATATAAAAGCTGAAGCACTAACTCCCATGATGCACCTCACCCACTGCAGTAGGTGAGGTTTATTGTTCTGTTTAGGATCCAGCAGGCGTGTTGATGTGGTGCCCCCCCCCAACACGCCTTGGAGACATAAATACCCAGAAGGCCGTATGGTTGATCCCATGCAATCACTTCCATCTGTGGAGAAAACGAGGAAAGCAGGAAGAGAAGTTTACAGCCTGCATGGATGGAGTTCTCACACTGACAGCAGCCGGACCGACCTCAGAGTCTGCAGGTGGACGTCTGGACTCTCCACCAGATCCTTCAGCTCACAAACATCTGCATCCTCCAGATTGTTGAACCTCAGGTCCAGTTCTGTCAGGTGGGACGGGTTGGACTTCAGAGCCTGGACTAGAGCCGCACAGCTGATCTCTGACAGACCACAACTCCATAACCTGAATGCAGAGGGAGCAGGAAACGAGTCAGCGACATCAGATCAGTGACATAGACGAAGGTCTGAGCTGCACAATGGTGTCATCAGAGGGTTTCTGCAGGTTCTGGATCTACAAAGACATTTGTGGGACAAAACAACAAAGACGCTGAAGGACAATTCCAGCTCTGGAAGATCTTTCTGATCATCGATGAGATTCTGTTGGTTCTGAAACATCAAGATCTCCATCAGGAGAAAGTGACCTCAGAGTCTGCAGCCGGCAGTCTGGACTCAGCAGAAAACCACACAGATGCTGAACTCCTGAGTCCTGCAGGTTGTTGTTGCCCCGCAGGTCCAGTTCTGTCAGGTGGGACGGGTTGGACATCAGAGCGCGGGCCAGAGGTCCACAGCTGATCTCTGACAGACTGCAGGCGTTTAATCTGAAACCAGAAAAAACAGGTCAGAGTTCAGACTGGAAACAGTGAACTGGAGAAGTGCAGACGGGAAGGAGAGGAAACCAGAACCGGGCTCTGATGTTTCAGAACAAATGTTCAAACTAAAGCTGCATGTGCATCACCTCAGAGTCTGCAGTCGGCAGTCCGCATGCTGCAGAAAACCACACAGATGCTGAAGTCCTGAATCCTGGAGATCGTTCCCGCTCAGGTCCAGTTCTGTCAGGTGTGACGGGTTGGACATCAGAGCCGAGCCCAAAGACGCACAGCTGTTCTCTGACACACTGCAGTTCTTCAGCCTGAGTCCAGAATACAGCACACGATCAGATCAGCTCTGCTCTTCACTTCAAGGTTCTCTGGATGTGAAGGTTCTGAACAGGATCAGAAGAGGTTCTGTCTGAAGATCAGAGGAGGTTCTGACTGGAGATTAGTGGTGGTTCTGACAACAGGATCAGAGGAGGTTCTGTCTGAAGATCAGAGGAATTTTCAGACTGAAGATTAGTGGTGGTTCTGTCAACAGGATCAGAGGAGGTTCTGTCTGAAGATCAGAGGGGGTTCTGTCTGAAGATCAGTGGTGGTTCTGTCAACAGGATCAGAGGAGGTTCTGACTGAAGATCAGTGGTGGTTCTGTCTGAGGATCAGAGGAGGTTCTGACTGAAGATTAGTGGTGGTTCTGTCAACAGGATCAGAGGAGGTTCTGACTGAAGATCAGTGGTGGTTCTGTCAACAGGATCAGAGGGGGTTCTGTCTGAAGATCAGTGAGTGGAGAATCCGACACAGAACTGACCTCAGAGTCTGCAGCCGGCAGTCTGGACTCAACAGAAAACCACACAGATGCTGAACTCCTGAGTCCTTCAGATCCCAGTTGTAGCTCAGGTCCAGTTCTGTCAGGTGGGACGGGTTGCACATCAGAGCCAAGACCAGAGCAGAACAGTTGATCTCTGACAGACTGCAGTCATCCAGTCTAGATGGAAAACGGCCAAAATGGATCAGCTCCATAAACCACAGAAGAAGAGAACGTGTTTCTCCTCAGAGGTGGAGTGTGACCTCAGAGTCTGCAGCTTCAGGTCCGGATGCTGCAGAAAACCACACAGATGCTGAACTCCTGGATCCTGAAGCTTGTTCGCGCCCAGGTCCAGTTCTGTCAGGTGGGACGGGTTTGACATCAGAGCTGAGATCAGATCCGACCAGCTGATCTCTGACAGACTGCAGTTCTTCATCCTGAGTCCAGAAGAAAACAATTGTGAGTGTTCATAAATGCACGTCAGAGTTCTGGTGGTTCTGTGAGGACAGCAGTGGTCCTCTGGTTCCTCCTCCAGACCAGGATCTTAGAGAAACCTGAACATCATCTGGAGTCTGCTCCTTGAGTCCACTGAGGAGAACAGTGAAGATCGGTAAAACATGCAGAACATGGGAGTCGAGTTCCGACCTCAGAACCTGCAGTTTGCAGTTCGGACTCTCCAGTCCAGAACACAGAAGGTTCACGGATGGATCCTGGAGCTTGTTGTCACTCAGGTCCAGTTCTGTCAGGTGGGACGGGTTGGACTTCAGAGCCGAGGCCACCACCTCCCAGTGGGTCTCCGAGAGCTCACAGCCGCCGAGTCTGCCACGAGAAAAGACCATGTAAGCAGATCAGAGTCCTTCACCTGAAAACACCTGGAGGTCTTTCTCTACGTCTGACTGCAAAGACCAGGAATCCTCGTCAGACTCTTCTGCTGCAGCTGGAGGAGAAAACCTGCAGCTCCATGCAGCTCCTCATGTGATCTGAAGCTCACATCTGGACCACAAAGAGTCCTGAGTGAGGAGGTCCACGGTTCAGAGTAACCAGGCTGGTCTGCAGACCTGTGGGATCTGGAGGGCGGGTCTTTGAACTGTTGATTTCACAATCCTCTCCTGTGTAACATGAACCCAGAGGAGCAGCGTAAACGTCTCACCGAGCCTTCCTGCACCTCCTGACAGCTGGGATCAGTCCCTGCCGACCCTCTGCAGTGGATTCACGTCTGTACAGGTCCAGCTCATCCAGAACCTCCCCTGACATCTGCAGCACATCTGAGCCGCTCATCATGAAGCCGTCTGAGACCTGAGGCAGCAGCTGGGACCAAACAAACGGACTGGACTGAAGGTTTCTGTTTCTCTGAAGCCCCGCCCCCACAGAGGAAGTCATGTGGCTTCCCCTGCAATCTGTGCATGGAGTCAGAGGAGCTTCCTGCAGTCACGAACACGCCCTAAATGACACAAACTTACAAAGTAATAATGGTGATATAAAACATGTTTGAAATGTGAATCTGAGCTTATTGGAGTCTGCCTTTAAAATAAGAGAGTTTGACTCACAAGAACGGCATCGTGAATCATAGTTCAGGACATTTCTGCTTTTGTGTTTTTCCTATGATAGTTTGCTGTCAGTTATAAATCCTAAAAATGAGTTTTTGTACTTTTTCTAATAGAAAGCCGTTTTTGTGTATTTGTTGCTCAAATTTTCTAGATATTAAAGTTTCAGTTTTATTTAAATGTAGTGATAAATTTGGATGAAAAAACTCTGAACTTTCGTTTGTTTTTTCTTTCATGATTGTTCATAATTTATCCAAACTAATGAAAATCAGAAAAAAGTCACAGAACCAGTTTGAACTGTTGAGGTCCGTAGACAGTCTGTAGACTGTTTGTAGACCAGACCTGCTGTCAAACCTCCTGTACACATTCAGTAGACCATCATTAGACCATCAGTAGACCTGATATGGACCTCCAGCATCCTCCATCCTTCACTCTGGTTCAGAGTATGAACATCTAGAACTATGAGCATCAACATGAACGAGGAACATTCTTTAAACTTTACAGATTTTTCTTCAGTGTTTCATCAGCAAACTGGAATAGTTTATTTATTTAGATAAAGACCCACTGAGATCCAGATCTGTTTCAAGGTTGACCCGGCCCAGACGTCAGTAGAACCTCCTAATCAAACAGACAATAGAAGAAAAACAAATAAAAATACAATAATAAAATAGTAAAGAAAACAAGAACATTGACCCTTTAACACCGGAGCTCCAGTGTTTATGTTTTAATTTACTGTAACTTTTCAACCGTTGACACGATCATTCCAGCAGGTTCTGAAGGAGAAAAACCTTCAACACCGGCGACGCCTCAGCTGTTAAAGGGTTAAATAAATATATTACTTGTAGAGGTGGAAGCAGCAGATCAGAAATCTCCAAAGATCTTTTTTCTGGTTAACCTCCAGTCCTCAAACACTAATTATGGTTCCGCTTGTTTTCACATCAAATGCAGTGAATTCAATCCCAGTCCGACTGTTCGGTAGGCAGAGACCACAGACCCCGTCCAGTCCGTGGTCAGAGACGGCATCAACGTCGTCCAGGTGAGAAGAAGAACAGTCAGTCGGTCGACCAGAACCCGGTTGGAAAAGTCAGAAACGACTTTTTACTTGAGATTGCTCCAAAACTACTTCCTGCCTTCATGACCGTCTGTCTTTATGTCAGATCAGATATTAACACCACAGAAATGACAAACCTGAAACACACATTAAATAAAGAGATGTAATCAAAATGTCTACGATAGTTAAAACAGAATGACACTCTTAGCATACGCTGAGTAACTAAAACTCCTTCTGCTCTGCACTCGTTTCACCTCACAGTCTGTGAAGGAAACACGTAAAACACGCATATAAATACACAGATTCTGAGGATTAAATGATTCAAGTACATCAACATAAATGACTTTTACAGGACAGGTTTGTGGACACATCTTGATTGTATTATCAGCTCCTCGCGATGGAGAGGACAGTTTACAGGTGAGTCTGTGGTTCACCTGTCTCACCTGTCGCTCGTTCCTGCTGAGACGTGTTTCAATGAGGAACCAGAGAACTGAACCACAGCTAGAACAAGTGGTGAATCCAGAGAGATTTCTTTATTTATTAATAAAAAATCAAACATGCAACTTCTAACAATGAAATATAAAGGAGAACAGAGGAAAACATTGTAAATGTGTTAAAGAGATTAAATAAATGTTCAGGAAGTGGAAGAAGACAAAAGGATTTTAGAGATCAACCCCAGATAAAAGATGAAATAAAACAAAGTATAGATAGAAAATAATTATAAAAGACAAAAAAGTATTTATATCTATAAAACAGTCAAGTAAAACATTCTATATATACATTTTAAAGAAGATATTTTGACCTTATTCTACATGATTGTGAATCTGAATAGAAAATCCGATTGTTCCATGTTTTTGCTAAAATCTGTTTTGTGTTTTTATAGAGCAGCAGATGGAATTTGGGAGCTTGTCTGGTTGGAGATCACATGATACAACCATAACCATGTTACTGCACAGCATCTAAAAACAGAAAAAACAAAACCAAAAAGGATTAAAATGATCCTAAAGTCTGTAAAACCGAGAGACCTGGACAGGTGAAGCGTGACGTAGTGAGAACTCTGGACCATGAAGACCTCTCCATCCACAGTCCCAACGGAGGCTGTCAAAGCTCCTCCCACCGAGGTCATGATCCAGGACTGGTAGAATCCACTCCAGCCTGGGGGGTCAGGGGGGGTCGATCCTACAGCCTCCATGCTCTTCATGTCCTGCAGGGGTGGAGCTTTTGGGTTCTGTAATCATCATCATCTTCCTCCTTCTAAAAGTCTGAATCGTCTTCCTCCAGTTCGTGCAGCTGCTTCCTGCAAACAAACAGATCCTCTCAGCCTTGTAGAAGGTGTAATGGGGGGGGGGTCTGTCCCGCTGCTCCTCCAATCAGATGATGAGATTTAATCATCAGATCCGATTCTGGAAACAGAACAGCTGCGTCTTACGTTGAGCTGAAGTTGGGCCTCAGCTGGTTGGACTGGTCACTGCTCTGAGAGTCGTAGCTCGATTGGAGGGAACGGCATTTCTCGCTGTCCAGGAACAAACAACACCAGATCAGATCAGATCAGATCAGATCAGGAGGAGAACAAAAACACAAACTTCATGCTGGGATCCAGAAAACCTGATGAGACTTTATACAAAACATCTACAAAGTGAGACAAGAAGAAAGCAAACGAAGGTTCAAACTCGTGGTCCAGTTATTTGGTTAGTTAGCTGTTAGTCGCTAGTTAGTTAGTAGTTAGCAAGTGGTTCAGTCATCGGTTTGTTATTTGCTTCTTAAGCGCTGGTTAGTCACCACAAGTTAGTCAGTGGTTAGATATTTAGTCACTAGTAGTTAGTTAGTTGTTACAATGACCAACTATTGACTAAATATCTAACAATTAGATGATATGTAGCTAGTTAGTTGTTCAGCTAAAAAAAATACTAGTGACTGAATATCTAACCACTGACTAAATTCCTAACCATTGACCAACCTTCGAATATCTAACCAGAGACTAACCCACTTGCTTATTACTTACAAACTACTGACTATGTGTTGTGATCATGGATGGGTTAGTCACTGGTTAGCTATATGCTGATTAGTCACTGGTTAGATCTTTAGTCACTAATTAGTTGGTTAGTTAGTAGTTAGTTGCTAATTAGTGAGTTATTCACTAGTTATTAACTGGTTAATTTGTTAGTGATTCGTTAGGTGGTTAAGTTTGTATTAATTAGTTAGTTGTTATTCACTAATTGGCGAGTAGGTTCATCACTGGTTAGTTGATCACTACTAATCAAGTGGTTAATTTGTCACTAGTTAGTTGGTGAGTGTGTTACATATTGTTTGTTGTTTAGTTGTTAGTCGCGTGTTATTTGGTTATTTTTTTATTAGTTAGTTGTTAGTTAACAGTTAGTCCTTAATTGGTAACCAGTCAGCTGGTTAATTGGTTAGTTAGTTTTGAATCAATTGTTGGTTTAGATGTAACTTTTTTGCTCTAGTTATTTGCTGTATTAGTCACTAGTTAGTTGATTAGTAACGTATTGGCTGGTTGTTAGTCACTATTTTGACTGACCCACTTATTGGTCAGTCAAAATAAGTTAGTTAGTTAGTCAGTCCCAAAGTGGTCAAACTGAAGTCAGACTTTCCTTCTGGAAACCTCAACACTCACTTCATGTCGGAGTTTTCCGGTTCAGGTTCTGGACTCGGTTGCAAGTTTTTGGGAGCGTTTCTTTTCTTCAGGAATCTTTTCAGGAAACGCCGTCTGCAAACACAGAGGAGGTCAGGAAGACGGCGTCTGAGGTGAAGACGGCGTCTGAGGTGAAGACGCCGTCTGAGGTGAAGACGGCGTCTGAGGGGAAGACGCCGTCTGAGGGGAAGACGGCGTCTGAGGGGAAGACGCCGTCTGAGGGGAAGACGCCGTCTGAGGGGAAGACGGCGTCTGAGGGGAAGCCGTCGCTGCAGCTGACGGTCAGAACAGCTTTCACTGCTGAACCGTCACAGTTTGAGACACAGACGCTCTCTCACATCAGAGAAAACTCTGCAGGTTCGGCACCGACGTCTTCCTGGGAATCCCACAGACTCCCACAGGTGGAGGCCGGAGACTCCTCGCCACCGACGCATTGGGCACCAGTCATCTCCGCCGAACAGCTTCACAGACAACAGGAAGAACAATAAAGATCTGAATGCTGTCTCCTGGAATTCAGGATTCATTCAAACAGATTATTTTACTGGATTTAAAAGTTAACGTTTGCCGCCTGGTTGGAATGTCGGCTGATGTTATTGAAATGAGTTTATGCACGACCAGCACAAAAACTGATGGAAACTCATGTCGGCCTCACAATACGGTTGAAGGTGAACACTGCTGCACGTCCTGCAGGTGTTCCTACTGGATCCAAGGAGAAATGTTGTTGGTCGCATGTATGAACCCGACCCTTCCTCCAGGTCTGTGCGAAGAAATAAGTTCAACAAACATATGTAGAAAATTACATGTGAAGTCACTTCCTCAAATTTATAATAAAATTACAAAATAAAAGCATACGAGTCTTTAGTCAAATCTTCAGTTTTTTTTCTCGGTCAGTTTAGATTCTGCAGAAAGGCTTCATGTATAAAACGTTAACTCATACTTCATGGTGGTGGGGGTCCTGCTGGGGGGTCCTCTCTGCAGGTTTGAGTGTGAGGGATGAAGAAGACTCCGCCGCTTTAACCTTCATCACATGACCTGTTTTAAAGGCCACGCCTGGTTAGGGACGGCCCCACCCATTAAAGTGGGGGTGTCCAACCACATTATAGATACGGTTTAACTTTTGATGTTTAACCTCCAACATATATGATGAATTATTTACCTAAGAATAAAATAAAATAATTTCTATACTCTCATTATCAGCTGATTGTTTGGGAGGACAAGAATTTGTCTTATTTTGAAACTTGATTCAGAAGCAGAACATAAACCATTCAAACGAGTCAATTTAATATAAAAGGTGACATTAAACTTTTTTTTTTTTAAGTTTCAACAGTTTTCTTTGGTTACTTTATGCACTTTCATTAAATGATTTGGAAAACAAATTGTTGAAGATATTTTATAAACTTCATAGTAAAACAAAAAATCCATTTTGAAAAAATCGATTTAAAAAAACGATTTAAAAGTTTTTCTGGTGAAAACAACTAAAACCCAACCGGACCTCAAAGGGTTAAACGTTGATTTGGTGGTTTCAGTTTGAGCTCCTGGATCACCTGATCCTCCACACACTCAATTCTAAGCGGCAGATTTCGTCTGAAAAACCAACATTTGAGTCTTTAAAGAGACTTCAGGAAAACTCGGAGCTTCAAACTCCAGAAGATCTGAAGGATTTCTCCAGAGAAACCTCAGATTCTCCAGGAAAAACGGATCAAACTCACCTGCTTCCTCCTGTTCTCGAGTCCCGATGGAGTCCTGATGATCTGCAGCACCTGAACCGCCTACCTGCTCAAAGCTCCTCCCCCCTTCAAAATAAAAGCAGCGGTGGCGCAGTTCCGGTTCTACTATCGACGGATTTTAATCATAAATAAATCTACTCTGAGAAAAACGTAAGAAAAAACTTTCATAATTTTTCTTTATAGCTGTAAGATCAAAAACTAATCATCTTAAAAGTCCTTTTCTAAGCCAGTAAACTTCCTCAAAGTGAAAATGTTGGACTGCGTCTGAATTCCCTCAATTCTTAGTGCTGAGACCTGAACAGTCCACCAATGACAATTATTTTAATATAGGAAAACATTCCCAGTAGTGTTCTGATGATGACTATGAAGTTTTTAACCAAAATATCACAAACCGAATGTCTTAAAAAGCCATTTTTCTGCTTCGAAATCTCCTCTGAGGGGGCGTGGCTTTTGGAGCTCCGCCCCTGATCCTCCCTGTCTGATTATGAGAGCTCTGTGTCTCTCTAGCGTAAATCTTCATCAAAACATCCATCAATCTGGGTAATGTCCAGCCGTATGGTTCTGATCCAGATGTCAGCTGGACGAGGAAGTGAAGAGCTTTGTGGACCGAACTTCCAGATTTCCAATCCTTTCCAACTGCGGTCAAATGAGCCGCCGTTCACATTTCCGTGGTCACATCAAGAAGCTCCGTGGAGTCTGGTGGAGATTTTCCAGCGTTCTCAGTCCTGCTACCGTAAGTATTGGATGAAACTCACACCAAAAATCCAGTGATGCTGATTTGACCACAGAAATGTGAACGGCGGCTCATTTGACTGCAGTCAATGTGAAGATACCATCTTCTCTTCTCCAGAACCTGAACTAGACACTAGGAACAGATGAGGGTTTAGTGCATGTGCAGCAGAGCTGTTGATGGAAAGAAGATCATTCATTCAGACAGAGTCTGTCCAAGACAGTTTGATTTAAAGGAGAAATACTCGGAATGATTTCTGATTACATCTGTTCTCTTTCAGAAGAAAAATGACACACAGACATGATAAAAACTCTAAAATCAGGATTTTCATCTGAGGGGGACTTCAAGATTTTAAGGTTCAAAATCATCAACTGTATAAAAGCACAGGAGTTCTCATGTACTGTCAGTGATCTGATCTACAATTTTAAATCCTGGTGCTCTGGAAATTTCACAGAAGAAAACCCAAAAGACTGCAGTGATGTCACTACCCGATCTGTGTCAGTGCAGATCAGGTAGTGACAGACAATTGATGATCAGTAGATCAGTGAAAACAGACCACAATGCATTGCACTTGATTGATTTGTTATATGAAAACATCATTTTTAATTCATCCATCAGAACACAGCAGATTCATGAAGTCTTTATAAAACGTTCGTATTCATGTCCAGAACGTCAGACGGTCCAGGTCTGTACGGTCTAT
>NC_050519.1:44746-53354 GCF_002922805.2 Oryzias melastigma
TGAAGACGCCACTCAGGTCCATCTTTACATGGAATTAACTTAAATATAATGTAAAAATGAAGTTTATTATAAAACAGATTTCATCTTTCAACTTGGATCAAACGACTTCTATGTTACAAGATAAATCTTGTTAATGAAACATTTCTAGCTTTACTAAAATAAAGAGATTTCTGTTTGAACTGAAGCTGCTGCTGTTAGAATCAGAGACATCTAAACTAATCTCTTCACCGTCGCGGTCCAAACAGACAAAGTTCATGTTTTAAGGGTTAAATTCAGCCGCTGGCGACTCTCGGCTGTCGCTCCGCCCTCAGTCCGCTTTGGTGCTTTTGTGTTTCCATGGATACACCAGCTCCCCCACGAACAGCTTCTTGACCAGCGCCGCCCACGAGTCCCGGGGGTAGCAGCTGTAGGTGGGGGTGCGGTAGGTCCGGACCGCGGCGCTGCAGCTCAGAGGGTTGATCTGTGGAGGGAGACGCAGCCTGGTGAGGAGGACGGCGGCGCCGGGCCGAAGGAGGACGGAATGTGAGCTCACCTCCATCAGCAGGTGGAGGGCGGAGCCTGGCTCCTCACACAGAACCCTGAACTTCACCCCCTCTGAAACACAAACACAGATGACGGTTCCGGCTCACAGAACCTTTGGGTTCTGCTGGGTAATTCTATCCGGCCCTCCAGATCATTTTATTGTTATTGATGACCCGATGTTATCTTGGGCTCATTTCTAACTTTGACTAAATATATTTTTATAGAGTAAAATACTGAAAGTTATTTAAGGTTTAAGTTGATTTATTCTGGAATAATATTCCTGCCTTTTTATTATTCAGAATTATGTTAAAAAGTTACAGTTTTAAACATTTGCATTCTGTTAGCTTTTTGGACTAATTTGGTATTTACTAAGATTTTTTAGGTTATTTTGGAGTTTAGCTAATATTTCAGCTGAATATCAGCTTCAATGTTTTTAACTATCAATTTCAGCATCTTCAGCAGACAAATTCAGTTTCCAGCATTCACACTAGCATTATCACAGGTAATGTTTTATATCTAGTTCATAATTAAGTTAAAAAGTTACAGTTTTAAAGTTTTAAAAAGTAGTTTTATTGTCTTCAATAAATGTTTTTCCTGTTCGTGACCTCAGGTGTGTTTTGGAGTTTGACCCCCTGTACAGTTGAGTTTGACCCCCCTGCTTTAGGGGGTCAGAATCCGGGCCTCGAGGGCCGGTGTCCTCCATGTTTTCCAACCACCTGATCGGCAGGAGGTCGACCCTCGAGGCCCGGATCTGGACTCTCCTGCTTTTAGTCCCAGTTAGAAGGGGGGTGGGGGGGGTACCTGCCAGTCTGTAGGGCCGACAGATGCGCAGGCCCAGAGCGAAGAGCGGGAAGGAGTTGATGAAGTCCACGCTGAGGTGGAGGACGCCCTGGAACAGCACCACCCCCAGGCGCAGCTGCACGGGGACAGGGGGGTCAGAAACAAACATCAGTGTTTTTGTGGGGGTGTCATGAGGGCTTCATCTCACCAGCGTGAAGACCAGGTAGTAGAGCGCTGTGGTGGGCAGGAGGAAGAGCAGGACGGTGAAGAGCAGCGTCCCGATGAAGAGCTGGACACACAAACAGTTTAATGAATTCATTCGTGAACGAACCGCTTCACCACAGTGACCGGACTCACCTGGTCCAGGTCGTAGGAGCACGAGTCCACCCTCTGCCGCAGGACGTTCCACTTCTTCCCCCGGAAGAGCCTCCAGAGAGACGACAGACCGTAGATCTTCATGCAGTAGAGCCTGACAGACACAGACAAAGATCCTCTATTTAGAAAGATCACTCTGGATTGAATTGTTGATTTCTGTTTTACATCGCGGGGGGGGGCTCTTTGTCTTGTGGGCCTCAAAGGGCTTTAAAATTTGACAGAAGAGCCGGACCAGGAGCATCTCATAAGAGAAAGAAATATCATCGAATCTGGAGGAAAACGTTTTATTTTTGATTCATAACATATATAAATATATATATATATATATATATATATATATATAATAAAAACTGAACATTTTGGGGTTTAGCTGGGAGATTTTAGCCCTGCCCAGCGTACTATCTATTTCACAAATTTGATCTTTTACAAACTGTATTTTTTAATCTGATTCACAAAGATTTGAACAATAAAAAATGAGTCATAATGTGATAAGGGGCGGCGCTCAGTGGACGCGTCTGCAGTAAACCTTGAACTATCTGTTTATTTCTCTCTGTTTGTCTTGTTCTTGGTTGTACTGAAAAACAATGAATTTCCCCCCGGGGATTAATAAAGTATATTGATTGATTGATTGTTCATTTTCTTCAAATTCGTCCTCTATCATCAGAATAAAACATGTTAAAAACACTCTTCATGGGAGTGGGACTATAGACTCTTACAGGTCAGGAAAGGATCCACGTTGTTCACCTTGTACTGATTTAAGTTTTTTTAACAGAGAAGTTGCTAAAAATATTGAACCATTCCCCAAAAGGAGCAGGAGTTCATTCTCCTATGATTTCTGGTTTCATCGAGTCTTTGGTCCGACCTGAATTCTTCCCACTTATCCCTCCAAACGGAGAGTTATGAAAGAATAGTCTCCTAATTCAGATGTGACTTTTGTTCAATGATGTCACCAATAGTCGCCGGTCTGCTAGCGTGGAGCTTCCATTGTTCAAATATACACAACAACAGCGGTTTGATAACTTTAAAGGTCCTTCTACAGCACAGTCAGGACTTCCATGTAAACGTCTGTGGTTCAGAGAACATCAGCGTGAGGAAAAACGCTTCTCAGCGCGACGCGGTTCAGCCTCACGATGGAGGACTTCGTGTCCCTCCGATTAGAGGGTCGGATTTAAAAAAACTTCAAATGGAGGGGAAGGGAGAAGGGAAGAATTCGAATCGGACCTTTGAGTAAAGAAGGTTTGTTATGAGATGAAGTTCAGATGAAGAGCTAAAGCTTTGATCCAGAATTTCCTCTGTTTTCCTGGATTTTATTCGTCTGTTTCTAACTTGGTTTCTGTCAGTTTTGAATGAACGGATCAGCTGATCCATCCAGCATCAGAGCTTTTGACCCAAGAGAAGAACGCGGGTCGTAGAAGGTCAGCCCCGCCCACACCGCGGTGCCGTCAGCAGCAGTACCTGGCTCCGTACACGTAGAAGCAGTAGATGTGGAAGGTGAGCAGCGCCACCATGTCGGACAGCAGCGACAGCGCGAAGGTGAGGCCCAGGCCGGCCGACAGACCGCCGTACCACAGGATCTGCTCCACGAACGGCGCCAGCAGGTGGATGTAACCTGAGGGAGGCGGGACGCTGTCAGCAGCAGAACCACAGAACCGGGTCTCTCTGAGCCCACACTCACTGATCCACAGGTGGATGTGGTACAGGAAGAAGCGGCCCAAAACCTGGTCCAGGGCCCGGTTCATCTTGAGTCCTGCCGGAGCTCCCATCAGCCACTGCAGCAGCTGCTCCAGCTCTGTGGCCACACGCTGAGGAAGAGGAGAGGCAGATGAAGGATCGTGGAGGTTCTGGACCGGCTCCGTCAGCAGGAACGCGCTCCACTCACGTCTGCTGCAGGCACGAGCGCGTTGGCCAGCGCAGCGACGTGCCCGTCCCGGTAGAGCCACGACATGAGGAGGACGCCGAGCGCCACGTCCACCAGCAGAGACACCACCACGTTGGCCTTCCTGTGGACGGGAGGCGTCACTTCAGGAGGTTCTGGTTCCGCTCAGGCTGGCGCAGAACTCACCTCATGAACTCAGAGTGACCGCCGGCCGCCGTCGGGGAGCTGATGGACCGCAGGTGCTCGGTTCTGAAGCTCAGCTGGACGCAGGTGGACAGTTTGGAGGACAGGAAGCTCAGCGGGAAGATCCTGAAGATCCTGTGGGACCAACAGAAGAGTCAGAACTTCCCAGAAGGAGAAGTGTTCTCTTTGGGGCTGCTGCGATCAATGGAGTAATCGACGACTGACTGACTATTAAAATAATCGTCAACTAATTTATCCGTCGATTAGTCGTTACTTTGTATTATAAGAGTCAGAGTTTAGAAAAGACAGAAGTTATAAAGACATTCTGTTAGCTTTTTGAACTATTTTGAAATGTATTAAGATTTTTAGGCTATTTTGGAGTTTAGCTAATATTTGCTAATTAGCTGTATTTGCTAACACTAGCTATTTTGGCTAATTGACATTTTTTTCTGGATTTTTTTGGGCTGATTTGGAGTTTAGCTAATATTTCAGATGCATGTTAGCTGTTTTCATGCTTTTTGCTGTTTTTTAGTCTAATTTGACATTTAGCTAATATTTTAGCTGGCTATCGGTGTTTTCACCTATCAGCTTCAGTGTTTCAGCATCTTCAGTGGCCAAATTCAGCTTCCAGCATTCACACTAGCGTTATCACAGGTAATGCTATAAATCTAGTTTTCAGTCAGTTTAAAGCTAATGATGGTTCAGATGTGTTTTACATCCAGTCTGTACATGACCCGATTAATCGACTAATAAAATAATCGTTTGTAGCAGCTCTACCCGACATCAGCACAAAGAAACAGAAACCAGAACATCTGCAGTCATTCCAACAACAGCCGAACAATAACTCAGGTTCAGCTGAGCGACCCGACACCACGAGCTCTCACCGAAGGCGGCAGAACCGCGTCCAGACGGACAGCAGCCAGCTGAGGAGCAGGCAAAGCGGCACGGACGCCCGCTTCAGCAGCTCCACCACGATGCTGCCCTCTCGGCCCTCCGTCTGCCAGTGGGTCGACCTCAGCGGCCCGTCGTCGTACCTGTCCAGGAAGAAGAGCGGCTGGCTGCGGGCCACCGTCTGGAACACCTGCGGAGGAGGAGGAGGAGCTGCTGACAGCAGGAGGAAGGGGGCGGAGCTCCGGCTCTGAGCGTACCTGTCTGAGCTCAGAAGCAGCTGCAGCTTTGGCGTCCTCCAGCTGGACGGGGTGAAGCTGAGACAGCATCACCTTCCTCTGCTCGTAGTGAACGAAGACCACCTTCTCTTCGTCCTCCTCTTCCTCAGGCCTGCTCGGCTTTTCGTTCTCCTGCCCAGCAGCTCCTTCAAAATAAAAGTGTAAAAATGAACTGAAACTGAAGACATTTTATTTTGAAAATGTATCAGAACATGTGAACGCGTTTAATATTCATTCTTTCATGTCGACATATTTAGCGTCACATCAGACATTTTCATTCTGATTTTATTGACGTTTTCTTAATCATTTTTCTGTTAAATGATGGATCCGCCTCCACCAGATGTTTATCCGATCAGCTGATGAACTAAAGCTTGTTTTAAATCGTCAGGATTTCATCCAGTCCAGCTTCACTTTAACGTTCACTTCTGGCTGAGAAGGAACTCTGGACTTGAACCAAGTTTCTCAAAGCCCTGATTGAAACGTGAGATCAGAGTTTGAAGCAGGAACAGGACTGACTCGGACTCCGGTCCAGGATGTCACAGGTGAAGCCCATCTTTCCCATCGTCCGGCTGATCTGAAGCCAGCGTTCCTGTGGGAAGATGGTGCTCAGATCCCGGAGGAAGCTCTCCAGGCCCTCCTGACCTTCTTTGGGTAAACTCCAGGAGCCCAGCACCGACAGCTCCTCCCCGCTCTGCCTCTGGATCTGTTAGCATGAGGGACAAAATGTCGGATTTCTTTTAGTTAACTCGGGTGATTATTTCAGACCAATTGTGGCTTCTAACGTGATCCCTCACAACACTCTGATGCTGGAGGGGTTCTGCAGCCGCACCGACCTGCTGGATGTACTGTTTGACCTGAGCCGGGATGAACGGGTAATGAATGACCGCCAGAACCACCGCCGAGTCGTGCCCGGGGATCCAGCGGCCCACCAGCAGCCCGCTGTCGGCCCGGTTACAGCACTGCGGGAAGAAGATCTTCAGCACCATGGCGCCTGCAGATCAGCATCTAGCAGCTCTGCAGCCACAGGAAGTCAGGCATTATCACAATAAGAGCATCAGAACAACAAGGTTATCTCAGATTTTTATACTAATAAAAGTCGGATCGAACCAAATAAAACAACTAAATTTATGCTTATTAACACTTTAAAACAACCGACTGACCAACAAACAGATCAATCAATCAATCAATATACTTTATTAATCCCCTGGGGGGAAATTCATTCAAGAATGAAAGACTACATTAACAATGATGATATTTCTGATATTAGAGACAAAAAGCAAAGAAGAAATCAATAAACTGATGATGTTCTGTTTGTTAAACTGCTTCAATAAGAGTTTTACAGAAAAAAATCTGATCAGCAGAATAGAAAAAAAACACAAATGTAAACGATCATCTGTTAGTATATTAAGTTTCTCTACATTTATTTTGATATTATATTACATGAAAAACTGAAAAATATCCAGTGATTAAAAAAACTAAAATCTTCACTGAACAGAAGAAAACAAGCAAAGACAAACTTTTAATTATTATTTTCACTTTTGACACATGATGGGAGAACGATCTGCTTATGTGCCCTTCAAATATCGAGTCCGGGCTCTGTTGCTATGGCAACAAGTAGAAGGACATTGATTTGAACTCGAATCGATACCAGCAGCCGCGAGAACTGGGTTATTTTTGACGGGAAAATTCAGAGAAACACAATAGACGGTCAGGTGAAGGAAAATAACATGTAAATTTGAATAAAGTTCGTGCAATAGGACTCGGGCTGAAAACTGGTTAGTTCACTTTTACGAGGACGGTCGTTTTCCCGAACAAAACGTTAAAGAAAATCGCAGCAAATTGAAGAGTTTTGATGTTTAGCTGGACTAAAATCATTGTAAGCTTTCAACAAAAGAGTACGAATTATTTATTTACCTGAAAAACGGGAATTCAGCTGAAACTCTTCATTGAAACGACTTCGGACTAACGAGAGACTGCCGCCATTTTTGTTGTTGATGGTCCGTTTCCTTTAGTGGTCCGACCACAAACGGCTCGGAGATGTTAGTTCCGAGGGAAACAAATGACCCACATTTTCAAGTCAAAGGTGGTAAAATAAACAAACAAACGAATAAATAAATGAACTTTTGTCTCTTTTTTTATATTTTATAATAATGAATTGATTTAAAAATACAAAATCGTTGTCTTGAATCATATTTGTATTGTTTTTTAGTGCTTTTATCTCTCTTTGACGATACGTTTATGAGGGTTTATGTTAAAGTAGGCTAAATATGTATGTTATTGTAAATTTTTATGTTTTTCAACTTTTTTTTTCAAATAAGAACTTTAATAAATAAATATGTCTGGGGTAACTATCCCTTCAGTTTTCATATAAAACTAAATAATATTGTGTTGATTTTAGCAGCAGTTCATTTAATAGTATTCATATTAAAATATTTATTACTGTTTTATAAAAATTGTAATATGGCAGAATTATTATGTTCATATGAGCCTTTATTTATTACCTTCATCTAGTGCCTGAAACACTCGAACCTGTAACTGATAATTCTGTTTAAACTGTACATCTCAGCCTTTTATTCCAAACACACGTGTAATATGACACTAAATTAGACTTTACAATAGCCATGTGTCATTATTTTAATTTGTCCAAAACAAAGAGAAAAACAAGGAGCAGAAGGTTTTCTTTTACTCACCAGAGGGCTCAGAAACTCTGAGGCTCAGAAGGAGTCGACCCAACTGTCAGGAGGTTATCTCCTGCTGCAGCGACACAGCCTGAAAAGAGCGGGAGAAAAACCTGCAGCTGAAATAATCAGCACAAGTCATCTGCTTCACAGCTTAGAGTGAAAAACTTCAAGTCAACTGAAGCTGCAGCGTGAATAGAGGCTAAACTCTTGACTAAAGATGCTAAAAGGGAAACAAGTATTTTAAAAAGGTTTGAAATTGAGTGTTACAAATATATGGAAAATGTACAAAATCAAAACACGATATTAGTGAAAATGCTACTAAAAAGAATACAACAATCCAAAAACCAGAAGAAAAAAACAATTGTATTATGAATATGAATGAATATATGAGACAGCATATAGGAGAGTAAAAGGGAAAACTTTAATTAGACTTCCCAGAGACCTGATCCCCGATGACCAGAAGAGATGGATGAAAAACTTATGTTACAAGTGCTGCAGTAGTGTGACCTCACTTAGTGTTATGGAAAAAAGTTCACTCTTTTCACTCCTTTTCAAGAAATGAATCAAACTTCTTTTGACAAAGTTGATCTTTACAGATCCCCGGTGGATCGCCCACGCTGCACTCTTGGCCGTGGACCACGCCCCCGACACCATCCTGCATGTCTGAGTGAGAGTGATTCCTGCTGGGTCGTCTGTCCTCCTGCTCCTGGTCGTGGACTGCACTTCTGCTTCGTCTTGATTGTGGACTTAATCATCACTCGTCCCTCAGCTCCATCTGAATGAACTCTTAGATTCGTAGTTGTAAAAGCTAATTTTTCTTTAACCGTTCTGGTATCTCCTGTCCGTCCTGGGATAGGATCTCTCCTTCATGTGGGAATCCCTAAGTAGGGATGGGCGATATGACGATAAAAAACCGTCTTACGATCTCCAAAGCTGACGATCTGTCATTTTTAAGAGATCGTTATATCGCGATCTTCTACAAAAAGCTGCAAGAGCGAGAAGGCAAAAGCTTGTTGACAGCTGTG
>NC_050519.1:61047-74146 GCF_002922805.2 Oryzias melastigma
CAAGCTGCATTACCCATGAGCTTTAGCGAAACATTCCCGCAGTGGATTGTGGGTACAGAGGAAGTAAACAAATCCTGGCGGAGGATGGCGCAGAGATGCGGGGAAACCGCGGGGATCTTGAGAGAATTCAGCGCGTCGTTCTTCGCCATGAGGCGCGTGGCGGCTCTGCCGTGGACTGTGAGTGAGCGCGCGCGTGTCTTTGATTAACGGGTCTACCGAACCCACGTGGTCACGGGGTCCAGCATGAACGAGCGTGGATCCCGGTTACAGGAAGTTCCGATTTGGGAAAAATACAGGATTTAAACTCAGTTTTTTTCAGGGAAAATGTTGATTATTTGATAAGTTTGATTTGGGATGAATGTGGGAGGAGCCTGACATCCTCTGCCCGCCTGTCTCTGCTCCTCCAGGCTGTGGAGGAGGAGCTTCAGATCTCCGGATCTTCAGGATTGATCTCAGATCTTCTGGCTCAGGTCAGCGTGCCTCTGCAGTCTTCCTCCTGAAAGATCCAGAATCCTCATGGATCTGCTCCCCCCCCAGACCTGCCTGCATCCTCTGTGCCGGAAGTTCCCCCCCTCCGTCAGATACAGGAGGCTGTTCCTCTCAGAACTCATCAAACGGGTCAGGAAGTGACGTCTTAAAGCTTTATTGTTCCGCTCAGGATGGTTATGACAGAGGGGGTGTGTTCTGGAGCAGCAGGAAGTGGCGGGCGGCGACCCCCTGGATGAGCTGTACGACGCTCTGGCGGAGGTGCTGGGAGTGAAGGAGACGAGCGAGAGCTTCAGGAGCTACAGACTGGTATGAAGCTGGACCAGCGGCTCTGAAGCCATGAGCTTCAGGAAGACGCTCCACTGTTTTAACCCGTTCAGAGAAAAACGTTCTTCAGATTCTGCTAGACGAGTCTGAACGCCTCAGTTGTTTAGATGAAGGCTAGAAAACGCAGGTTTTGCGGTTCTGTTTTGACCTCGGTGGGCTGGGTTCTGTGGTGGTTCTGTGGTGGTTCTGCAGCCCTGCGGTGCTTTCGTCAGCTTGCTGGAGAACGTGGCTCTGATCTCCGGAGGAACCACGGGCCTGGTGACCTGGGAGGCTGCTCTGTACCTGGCGGAGTGGGCTCTGGATCGGCCGCAGCTCTTCTCCGGCAGGTGAAGTAAAACCCGCCTCCCTCAGGTCCGAACGCCGTCTCCTTTTCACGCCAAAATCTCTCTGCAGACCAGAGAACTTCTCCTCCTGGTTTCTCCAGATGCAGAGCAGAAGTTCAGGAAGATGTCCTTAAGACTGGGATCGGTTCTTCTTCCCGCAGGGCGGTTCTGGAGCTAGGAAGTGGCGTTGGGATGAGCGGCATCAGCATCTGCCGCGGCTGCGGCCCGCGCCGGTTCGTCTTCAGCGACTGTCACCCCGCCGTGCTGCAGAAGCTCAGGGAGAACGTGCGGCTGAACGGCCTCGGAGCGGACTCGCTTCCCGCCGTCAGCGTGAACCAGCTGGACTGGACCACGGCCACGGAGGAGGAGCTGCGGGCCGTCGGAGCGGACGCCGTCATCGCCGCAGGTCCAACAGATGTTTGAGTTACCGAGCAAACGATGAACTCCTGAGGATGAAACCTCCTCTGGTCTTCTGTGAGATTTTTGGTGGGCATGGCTCTAAGAGACTCCGCCCTCTTCATTAAGCCTCAGAACTTCAGATCTCGTTTGAGTTCAGAACATTTTCTCAGCTTTGGCTGAAAAAAGCCCAAAAGTTTAAGTCAAAAAGCAGATGTGTCCGGAGGTCACATGACCTGCTGGTCTGCATCAGGACCAATCAAAGAGCTCGACACGGATCCGTCCATCCTGGGTGGACAGACACGCCCGTCGGTCATTTGAACGCCCAATAGGATTCCAGAGCAGCTCTTTCATTTTTTCAGCGAAGTTGATGTAAAACATTTGTGACATAAATGATTGTGTTATTTTGAAGTCCTGTCAGGCTCTTATTCTGACAGCCTCCTTCCTGCGTCCCTCTTCCAGACGTGGTGTTTGACCCCGACCTCACAGGAAGTCTGGCGCAGCTGCTGTCTCGGGTCCTGCGGTGTCGGCCCGGTGAGGTGGATCCGCTGGTTCTGATCTGCTCCACCGTCAGGAACCCGCAGACGTACGGCGGCTTCAAGCTGCAGCTCGGTGAGCGTCCCTCCGGCGTGCGGCGCCGTGCGGCCGACGGTGACCTCACGATGTGTGTGTGTGTGTGCAGAAGAGGCCGGCCTCAGCCACGAGGTGATGAGCGAGCCGGCGGCCCACGTCTTTCCCTACGACAGAACCACGCCCATAGAGCTGCTGAGAGTCTTCAGGTGACAAATAAAGAATTTATTCACAAACTGGTTTCAACTGTTTCTATTTACACCCAGGAATGAACAGAGGCGTCCGAACTCTTGGAGTCTCTGAGGGTTCAAGTCCGCCTTCATCGGGAAGGTTCTGCTCCCCTTTCCTTTAACTACCTGCCCCGCAGCGCCGGCGGCTCCACAGGGCAGCACCAGCGCTGACCACCGGGGGCAGTGTGGAGCGATGTCATTTCCAGCTCTGCAGCAGCTCCAGCTCATCCCTGGTTAGAGATCAGTGGCAGAACATTCTGGTCCCAGTTCTCGTCCCAGCGCTGCCCCCTGCTGGTCCGAAGGTTCCTCCTGAAGGCTCCCAGTCTGCCGTCGGGACGAGGAAACTCCGACAGGAGAGACTGAGGAACAGAACGTTGGGGCTTTGAGTTCTGGTCCGATTCATTCCAGACTAACCAGAACCGTGTCACTGAGATGAAATGATGCGTTTCATAAATATGTCTGTAACTAGATATACAGCATTACCTGTGATAATACTAGTGTGAATGCTGTAAGATGAATGTGGCTGATGAAGATCCTGGAGCTTAAAGCTAGCTAAAATACTAGCTAAATGCTAAATTAGCCAAAAATGAAAAATGTCTAATTTCCCCAAAACAGCCAGCTTATTAAATAATAGTACGTAAAATAATAGCTAAACTTCAACTAAGCCCCTAAAAAAATGAAATATTTCTAAATTAGCTAAAATACTAGCTAAACTCAAAATTATCCTAAAAAAACTGGAAAAAATGTCTAATTTTTCCAAACTGCTAGCATAATGCTAAATCGATTAGCTTAACTCTGAATTATTCTAAAACTTTGGAAAATGTATAATTTTGCCAAATATTTTAGCATATTGTTAAAAATATTAGCTAAACTCTAAATTAGCCAAAAGCTAGCATAGTGCTAAAATATCATCTAAACTTCAAATCATCCAAAAAACAAAAAAGAGGAAAAATGTATAATTTTGCTAAACTGCTAGCATAATGCTAAAATGTATTAGCTAAAAATGTCTTGTTTTGCCAAAATTTTAGCTAAACTCCAACTTAGCCTAAAAAACTGGAAAAATGTTTGTTAGCCAAAAACAGCTAGCATGTTGCTAAATTAGCCCAAAAACTCCAGCAGTTGCTGAACATTTCAAAGTTTGTCTGCAGCTGATAGTTTGCAGACGCTCATAAGTTTCAAAGTACACAAAAGTTTTTGAAGGATTTAAGAAATTTCTCCTTCATTTCCTAAGGAGCATATTTTGCTCAATATTTCAAAAACTGTAACGTTTATAAATACCAAAAATATAAGCAGTAATGTCCTGAACGTTTTGATATCTGAAACCTCTGAAAGTGTCATTGAGTTTTTAGGTGCTGAAAACCCTTCAGAAAGATCAGGAGAATCACTGCAGTCAGACCGCTGTGAAGCAGTCACACTACAAAAGTCATGGAAACTGAACGTCTCGGCGGCGCAGAACCGTCTGGCTCTGGACCGGGCTCCTCCTCCGAGCGAGCAGGACTCCGCTCACCTTCAGCTGCTCGGCGAGCTCTGCAGAGTCTCTGAAGATCAGGCCGTTCTCCTCGTGCTTCACCAGCTCATGCAGGCTGCAGAGGAAGAGGAGCAGCAGAAGATGAAGGTGCTGGTAGAGACAACAGCGCCACCTTCAGACGGGTCAGGATAAGGTTCCTAACCCCGCCTTTGCTGGGATAGGCTCCAGCAACCCTGAGCCTCCTGAGCGGATCTGACAGACAGGGCCGGTGGGAGATTTTTCCCTGCGTATCGCCTGACAGGAGCGCTCTTACCAGCGGAAGTGGATGGCGCAGACGGGCAGGCAGCATCCGAACATGTCCACCACCTTCATGGGCAGATCCAGGCCGCTGGACGACTTGTGGAGACAGACTCCCAGATCAGCCGAGCCTGCAGGAAGAACATCCCAAACTGGGTTTGGAGAAATCTTGACCGTTTTTCTCCTCCGGTGAATTTCAAACGATGTTTGCTGCGTTTGTCAGAAAACCTGCAGCTGGAGACCGCACAGACCTAGCAGCAGCGGGTAGTCCTCCGCCTCCAGCCAGGGCGTGCAGATCTTCACGTGCTGCAGACGCAGAGAGTCGATCAGCTTCCTGTAGTGTTCCTTCTGAGGGCCTTTACCTGCACAGGTGTGGACAGGGACACACGCTTTAGGAACAGGATGGGGTCGGATGCTCTGCAGGTGGACTTCTCTCTGGAGGACCTGTGATGACGCAGACCAAATCCGGCAGCGAGGCTCCGCCTTCGATGAAACCTTCATATTCTGTGGAGATGGAGTGGGAGGAGCTTCAGGAGCTGCTGCAGGTGGAGCTTCAGCGAGTGCTGCGTTTACCTTCCAGAGCCTTCAGCAAGATGGAGAAGTCCTCATCCTCTGTGGAGGGACAAACAAACACGATCAGGAGCTGTCAGCAGCCGTTACGACGTGACTCCGCCCCCCCACACACCTGTCCAGCTGGTGCTGCTCAGCAGGAGCGCCGGCCGCTTCGTCCTCAGACTCACGGCGCCGCCTGCTGCCTCTCGAACGGTGAAGACGGAGCTCTCCTCCTCGGACCTGAGACGGAGCGACAGGTCAGGGAGCGCGGCGGGGAGCCATTACGAGTCGCCGCCGCGTCGCCGCTCACCCCTGGAACTGAGGATGAGTTTGGGCCAGCCGGAGGAAGAGCTGGTGCTGCTGCTGCAGAGGAGTCTCCCTGAAGATGGAGGCGGGCCGGTCGTACAGCGTCCTCGCCCTGGAAGACACGGCGGCGGTGAATTTCAGATCAGGACCTGCGGAGATTCGTCGATGATGCCCAAAAATCAAAAAGTCGTTTTATTTAGAAGCTGATGGAGCCTGAATCCTCCAGACCCCGCCTCCAGACCACGCCTCCAGACCACACCTCCAGACCACACCTCCAGACAAACATCCCCAGACAAACATCTCCAGACCACGCCTCCAGACCACACCTCCAGACCACACCTCTAGACAAACACCTCCAGACCACACCTCTAGACAAGCATGATCAATAGTAGAGAAGCTGGGTCACATGGAGGTTCCTCTGGAGGCTCTGATCCTCCAGGATTTAGTTAGAAACTCTTAGAATCTGCTCTAGAAAAACAGGTCAGTTCTTAGTGAGAACACAAGACCTAAAATTAACACTCGACCGGACCTCAAACTCAATGAAAAGATTTAGTTTATACAATCTGAGGCGTCAAATCTGGATCGAGTTCATTTGAAAAAAGGTTTTCCATAAAAAAGTATAAAGTTTCCTGAACCAGAGGAACTTCCTGCTGCATCTTTCAAAGCTATGAGGTCAGCAGGAATCAGAAACCAGAGTTTCAAATAATCCAGAATCATCTCCGAACAATTTACAGATTAGTCCACAACCAGAAACCATCAACTAATCATCAGACTTCAGTTGAACTGAGATGGACCCAAATGACCCAAATGACCCAACTAAACCCAACTGGACACGGTTAAACCCAAACCTCTGAACTCACCTGACCCCCCAGTTTCTCTGGAGGTCGTCCTTCATGGCGTTGGTGACGCAGAGGTGATGGGTCGCCAGAGGCCCGAAAAAATGCTCGTACCTGCAGGACGGGACAGTGTAGGTCTGTTCAACCCCGAACAGGTGAGAAACCCTAAATCCAGAGAGCAAGAACTCAGGTGTGTGTTTGGGGGACAGACCACTTTGCCAGGCGGACCACCGGATGCCCCGCCCCGTGGCTCAGAGCCATGATGGTGTAACCATAGTTGTGCCAGTCGATGATGAAGTTGCTGCCGCGGAGGACACAGACCAGCCACGCCACTGCGATCCCAGGCAGCCCCGGAGGATTCTGGGAGGACGCAGAAAGCCTTCCTTTACCTGCTCAGAGCACACCTGGAGTCCTCCTCCTCCTCACCTGCATCAGGACGTGGGCCTGCAGCTCCATCCTCAGCAGCACCAGCAGCAGCTGCACTGACTGCAGCACCACCTTCACCGCGTACGACAGGAGCCGGGGTCCTGCCGGAGAGACGGCAGAACGTCAGCTGTGGTGGAGAGGACGACCGCCCACAGAGGCAGCTCCACTACCTGCAGCAGCCTTCACTTCAGAGATGGAGACGATCCGGATCTTCTCCTCCGTCATCACGTCCGGATGAGGTTTGCTGTCTGGAGACAAAGCAGCGATCAGACAGACGGGAGAGATCCAAGATCTCCTTCCAAAGGTTTTCAAGATCTGATTGATGCGAGAACAGACTTCTCACAGTGATCAATAACATTCTGATCAGTTGATCATCTCAGCTTGGAATGAATGAATTACAGATTTTCTGGAGTACAAGTCGCAAGAGAAAAACGTGTCCAATCAAGAAGAGGAAAACCATGTATAAGAAGAGTCTGACGTTTCAGAACAAATCCACCAGCGTAGATAAAAAAAAAATACTTAAACTCAGATACAGCTCCCTCTAGTGGTTGTTAGAGGAGACAACCGCTAAAAGACAACCGGTGTTTACTGGGAAAATAACAAATATATGAGCCTATTTATGTCTTAAAAAAGAAAACAGAAATAAGTCACTCCTGAGTATAAGCTGCACCCCTGACTAAACTATGAAAAAAACTGAGACTTATACTCTGAAAGTACATCAATCTTTATTTATAAAGCACTTTGTGTCGCCGTGGGGGGGTCAAAGAACTCTTCCAGTCTTCAAACCTGTTTCTGAACTGAAACCTGGAATCTTCTGGGGTTTTTGGGGAGTGAAACCTGAATAAACTGAACTCTGCACCAACATGGATCAGATCTGATCATTTTAACCTGAGCAGTTTTTGATCATTTTGATTTTATGATGTTCAAGAATCTTTCTTTGAATTAAAAAAATAAGTAAATGACAACACAGGGGTGAAGTTGGTTGGATGATGGATATTCCACTGATATTTGGGGGATCAGGACTTTAGATTGAATTTAAAGTATTTTACTTTTTAATACATTTTATAGTGTAAAATTTTGTGTTTTTCTTTAACAACTTTGAGGCCGTTTGACCTACTGACCTCAAACCACCTTAGAATAATATTGCCCTTTTAGAACTATCAGGCTCAGAACTTTAGATTGAATTTTAATCCATTTTACATATTTTGTGTATTTTATAGAGTAAAATAGTGTCTGATATTCCTCATCTGGGAGCATTATTCTGGTTTGAGGTCAGTAGGTCAAACGGCCTCAAAGCTATCGAAGAAATCCCCCAAATATCTAATATAATGACATCACCTCGGTGATGACATCATTATTATCATCATTATGTATTACTTTATATCTAAATTGACTCTGATGCGTTTCTGGTTTTAATAATGCTTAAAATAAACTTGGAGTAAAAAGATGCAAGAATGTCCGAACAGGAGAAACTTTCCTATCACCAGTTCAGCTCGTGAGGCGTTCACTGACTCTCAGGACAAACCCAACTCCACGGCAGGATTCCATCGTCCAGTTCAGGTTATGAAACATGCTGATTTTCTTAAAAAACGTTTGAAAAATAGCTCTGAGAAAATATTTCCGATATGAAACGTTTAGAAGTACGACTTTTCCCCTCTTAACCGGCGAATCAGAAGCTAACTTCACTGAAGTTGGTATCTTCTGTGGATCTTTTCCAAACTCTGACGGATGAATTAAAACGACTTCCGGTCATCTCTCACCTAAAAACCCCACGAAGGAAACCCGGTATCCGTGTCTGCTCAGCGACAGGGCGTGATACTGCATGCGGGGGCTCCTTCCCACGTCCCCGAGGACCAGCACGCACACCCGCCGCTCCGTCCCGGCGTCCCGCCGCCGCAGCCGCCGGACCCACAGCGGCAGCAGGACGGCGGGAACCGTCAGGCACGCGGCCGGGAACATCCCGCCCGAGACGGAGAGGGAAAGCGCCGCTAAAAGCGCCGCGAGGAGCGCAGAGACGGCCAGAGCCGCCGCCATGTTGGTTTGAGTTTGTTGTGATGACGCGACTTTACGGAGGAGGCGGGGCCTCAAATTTAAAGACACCACCGCCGCGTTTGTTCCGTTTTTTAAAAAAAAAAACACTTTATTTACAATACTCAAGGTACATACAGTACATAAACAGAAAAAAATGAAGAAGTAGTCAACAAAAAGGAGCAGTAATTGACAAAAAGAAAACAGAATAAATCAGGGATCAGATCACGCTGAACAAATCACAAAATTAAACATAAAGTAGAGTGAAATGACTGCGGTCAAGCCAGCTGTCATACGAATTTCTCAGCATTACGGAACCTGCGCAAACAAAGCCGCCAGGTGACTACAAAACAAGGCATTGTGGGAAATAGTGTTAAATCGGTTCTTGTTCTTCGAGGTGATGCTCATCAGAATGACTGGCACTAAATTGAGAAATCTTGTTTTTTGTAATACTTTCTTAAAAAAAATTGTGAATATCTGATGTAAAAATGAACACGATGTCAAATCATGCTTATGTGTGTTATTGTTGCCCAACTTTAATTTCAATTTTGATGATTTCTTTGGAACGATTAACCCAGCAACTATTTGTCATCTGTTGTCCACAGACAGATGTTAAAAATTATTATGAAGAACATAATAGTAAAGTTCATACTAAGTAGGAAGAGTACATTCAAATTCAATGGACTGTCAAGAACAACCCAGACTACCTGATTATTATTCATGATCTTACTGTACTTCATCCCTTCAGGACTAAGTTGGATACACACTCTGTCTGTTTCAGATACTTTTACTGTGGAATATATGAATAATCCATGTTTTAAATCAATAACATTAAACTTTTACAAATTGGTTTATCGTCTTTTTTTAGACAGAGATACCATGTTTGAATGACTCTAGCTAAAAAATGTGCCATAATCCATGATACTAAATACTGTACTTCACTTCAGGACTTTAATCAATTTGTAAAAGTTCAATATTTGTGTTTTCAAAGATGGATTATTCAAATATTCTACAGTAAAAGTGTCTAAAAACACACAGGGTGTGTAGCTAATATAGTCCTGAAGGGAAGTACAATAATTAGTATCATGGATTATGGCTAAATTTTTAGCTACAGTCATTCAAACATGGTATCTCTGTCTAAAAATAGGGGAGAAACCCTTTTGAAAAGTTCAATATTTGTGTTTTCAAAGATGGATTATTTCAATATTCCACCGTAAAAGTGTCTAAAACACACAGGGTGTGTAGCCGATAGTCCTGAAGGGAAGTACAATAATTAGTATCATGGATTATAGTCGGGGCTGCACGGTGACACGGTGGTTAGCGCTCTTGCCTCACAGCGAGAAGGCCCCGGTTCGACTCCCGGCTGGGACCTTTCTGTGTGGAGTTTGCATGTTCTCCCCGTGCATGCGTGGGTTTTCACCGGGGACTCCGGCTTCCTCCCACCGTCCAAAAACATGCTTCATAGGTTCATTGGTGACTCTAAATTGTCCCTAGGTGTGAATGTGTTTGTGATTGAGGCCCTGTGACAGACTGGAGACCTGTCCAGGGTGTACCCCACCTTCGCCCATCAGTAGTCGGGATAGGCTCCGGCACCCCGCGACCCCGACAGGGAAGATGGATGGATGGATGGACGGATGGATTATAGCTGAATTTTTAGCTAGAGTCATTCAAACATGGTATCTCTGTTTGATAAAGACGATTAACCAATTTGTAAAAGTTTAATGTTTGCATTTTCAAAAAATGATTATTTAAATAGTACACAGTAAAAGTGTCTGAAAAATACAGAGTGTGTATCCAACTTAGTCCTGAAGGGATGAAGTACAGTAAGATCATGAATAATAATCAGGTAGTCTGGGTTGTTCTTGACAGTCCATTGAATTTGAATGTACTCTTCCTACTTAGTATGAACTTTACTATTATGTTCTTCATAATAATTTTTAACATCTGTCTGTGGACAACAGATGACAAATAGTTGCTGGGTTAATCGTTCCAAAGAAATCATCAAAATTGAAATTAAAGTTGGGCAACAATAACACACATAAGCATGATTTGACATCTTGTTCATTTTTACATCAGATATTCACCATTTTTTTTAAGAAAGTATTACAAAAATCAAGATTTCTCAATTTAGCTCCAGTCATTCTGATGAGCATCACCTCGAAGAACAAGAACCGATTTAACACTATTTCCCACAATGCCTTGTTTTGTAGTCACCCGGCGGCTTTGTTTGCGCAGGTTCCGTAATGCTGAGAATACGAGCGCACCAAAAATTTAGGAACGGCTGACTTGACCACACAAATTCGTATGACAGCTGGCTTGACCGCAGTGTGAAACGGTTTCATTATCCAAACCATAACCGCGAACTAAGAAAAACAATATGAGGAAAAACAGTGTAATTTATTTTCAGATTTGTGTTTTGGTTTTTGGAATTCGTTCCTAATATGTAATGTGTGTGTGTGTGTTTTTGTCTGTGATTTTTACATTTTTTTGCGTTGACTAAAGTGTTGTTGTGATTTGTCCTTCAGGGCCACCGTAGTGACTGAAATCATTAAAGCATTTTAAAGATTCACTGATTCTGGATCTGAGCAGGTCAGAAAAATGATGGATTGTTTGGAAGAAACGGATATAAATATTCAGAAAACACATTTGTTGGTTGTTATTTGTATTCTGTTTCCCTCACAGATCAACTATTTTATCTCTCAATTCTTCACAACTTTTTGTGTTAAGAGTTTGTTCAAAATGTTCTAAACAACATCCTGGAAATGAAAGAGACAGTTTGATTTGATTTTATACGTTAGAAATCATTTTATTGTCATTGCTGCACAATGAAAAATGTGATCAATTCCATCTGTTTAATTAATATTTAAAAGTCAGGGTTTGGGGGGAAAAAATTAAATGTAAAGTTTATGTAAAGTCAAAATACATACATGCATTGCACTACATAGCACGTTCTGAGCTGAAGATATGGTAATCCTACAGATGTCCCAGTGTATTCACTCATTCATTCATTCATTCATCCATTCATCCATTCATCCATTCATCCATTCATTCATCCATTCATCCATTCATTCAGGATCAGTGGTTTGGGTGAGTCTTTGCTTCCGTTTTCTGCTCTGCTACGTTAGCGGGATCTGCTGCTGTCCTCCCGCCGGTGATCTTCTGGGCCGTGTCGATCACGTTCTGCGGCGCTCTCGTGTCCGCGGCTGGCGTCCTGCGTACCACGCTGGGACGCGGTACGTCAGGGGTTGAAGAAGGTCACCGGCAGCTTCTTCTCCTGGTTGTTCATCCTGATTATTCTCAGAAAGAGTCGATTTATTGGTTTGTTTTAAGCATTAATAGTAGATAACACAACAAAGAAACGCATTGATTTAAAAACAAAGAAAGATGAATGAAAAGTCAGACGACAGTAATCTGAGCACATCAATCACTCATAATCATGCAGATTGTTGCAGTAACACACACATAAGTCGTTAGAGTCATCACATTTAAAGGCCAACAGAACTTCATGAGTCCAGCACATGAGGTCAAACGTCGAACAGAGTTCAGTCACAGTTTTGATCAGTAGTTAGACCAATAAAACATATTTCCTTTCATCCTTCAACAGCATAAAACTACAAAAAGCAGTCAGCAATAAAAGAAGTAAAACATAAAAAAGAATCAAATAAAAGAAAATAAAATGCCACCAACGACTGAGCATTTAAAACTAAAGAAGCTGTTAAGCACAGATCTGACGTCTGATCTGTTTGTCATCAGGACTCTCTTGAGTGGTCGACCTCTCACCTCTCACTGCATTCTGGGAGATTTCCAACAACCCCGAGGACGACTGCCCCCCAGCCAGCCATGAACCATCAGCCGTTCCAGACCTGCTGGTCTCTGGTGGGTTCTTTGAAAAAGATGTTTACAGGGTGGATTTCAGTCTCTACGGTGGCCCTGAAGGACATATCACACAAATTAGTCAATGCAAAAATATTTTGGTAATCAAAACCTCAAAAAAAAAAACACATTTTAGGGACAAACTCCAAAAACCAAAACACAATTCTAAATAAAGAAGAATCAAATGTTCCAGAAAACAAAAGTAATTTCTATAAATCAAATGTAATTGTTAAAAAGCAAAACTAAAGAGAGAACTGAAACAATATATGGGACATCACTGATTGGACGATGACGTTTGTCAGTGAACCAAACTGGATCTGCTCTGTACTAGACGTAAACCTTAAACGGAGATGCATTTAAAAAACTGTCGTTGCGGCATCAGATTTCTGTCAGAAATCACAGCTGATGAGACTCTAACAGTGAATGTGATCAGTTCGTCTTCATTGATCACGCCGTTCTACGTTTATGGAGTTTGACTTCAGTCTGGCCTCCTGCTCTACAGCCTTGAACTGATGCGCTTCCAGTGATCTGGAACACGTTAGGCGGCAGATCTTTGTCTAAAAAGAAGATAAAGAACGACAGTAAATTTAAATAAATAGATTATTCTCTCTTGCAGTGAAATCTATGAATGAACTGAGATGTAAATTCAATATTTGTGTTACAAAAACGAGCAATAAGAATCATTACTGGGAGTAAGTATCTGGATCCATCTACACCTCTGTTTATAAAGCTAAAACTATTAAAATTTAAAGACTTAGTAAATCATTCCATATTAAAACTTATGTACAGAGCACATCACAGAAGTTTACCACATAACATACAAAAGAAGTTTGAAAAAAGAAAGAGCAATTATAACCTAAAAGGGCATGAAATTTTTAAAACCAATAAATTTAGAACCAAAATGAAGGAAAAAGGTGTTTCAGTGCAGGGTATTAGATTATGGAATACTCTAGAAAAATCTATAAAAGAATCTCATTCAAT
>NC_050519.1:74635-85631 GCF_002922805.2 Oryzias melastigma
CATTTAAAAAACTGTCGTTGCGGCATCAGATTTCTGTCAGAAATCACAGCTGATGAGACTCTAACAGTGAATGTGATCAGTTCGTCTTCATTGATCACGCCGTTCTACGTTTATGGAGTTTGACTTCAGTTTGGCCTCCTGCTCTACAGCCTTGAACTGATGCGCTTCCAGTGATCTGGAACACGTTAGGCGGCAGATCTTTGTCAAAAAAGAAGATAAAGAACGACAGTAAATGTAAATAAATAGATTATTCTCTCTTGCAGTGAAATCTATGAATGAACTGAGATTAAAGTCTAACTCCGATCTTCTTCTGAAGTTTTCAAAACCTTCCCAGAAGTCCTTTCATCATCATGATCAGCCAAAACCTGTCGTTTCCTAGGACATAGTTTCTGCAGAACGGCAGGAGTTCATCAAAAATTCACCTCTGAGTTGTGGGTGGGACTGTTGGCGCAGAGCGACCCCGCCCCCTTCCCTGTCAACTCTGAGAGCTCTCTGTTTACATGCTCCCCCACAGCCCCTCCCACCCCCAACCTACCATGAACAAACTGATGATCAACATCCAGCCGGACGGTTTAAATCCAAACCTCAAAGCAAAGACGCTCATGGAGGTGGAAGATCAGAAAGGGGCGGAGCTTGTGGCCCCGCCCAGCGTATTTTCTTTCTTCTCCTGATTCACAACAATCGGAATAAAGAAAAACTCAAAAATTCATTTTAATTTTCTTTCTACATGTCCTCCACCGTCAGAGAAACATTGAAAACACACAAAAACCGTTTTTACCGGAGTTTCCCGCGGAGGTCCGGTAAAGTCCTGAATCACTGCAGCTCGGGGCGGCGCGCGCGCGCGGGGTCATGATGACGCGGCTGCTGCGTCACTGACGTCCCTCCCCCAGCAGAAGAGTCTGTCCTCCTCAGCTGGTCCTCGGCTGTCTCCTCCGGATGAAGATGCGGGCTGCGGGGCTCCGGCTGGCTGCCGCGCTCGCGCTCTTCGCGGCGTCCGCGTGCGGCTCGTGCGCGGAGGTGATCGATGACGTGCTCGGCAGCCTGTCTCGCGGCGTGTCCTTCCTGGAGCGGCAGCACGAGCACATCAACCTGGACGGGGCGGTGGGCTTCGTCCTGCTGCAGGGTAGGTGCGCGCGGGACGACTCCCGCAGAAAGTTAGTGCGCGCGCGCGCGCCTCGGAGCCGCAGCTTCAGGAGGATTCGGGGACAGAAATGATGATTTTTCTACTTTTAGTCATGAAGCTTCACTTTTAGAACCGTTCACTGGTGCAGGCTGGAGGATGACCGCAGGTGCGGCGCGCGCGCGCGAGGCTTCACGCAGAACATTTCAGACTGACACGCAACAGCACGCACGGCTTTGGGCCGAAGACCCCAAAGAGCGGGTCCTTCAAGGTCAGCGCGCGGCTTTGAGGGCACGTGCGCAGATGACGCTTTGAATCCTGCAGGGAAAACAGGATTCATAAATTATATTAAAAAAGAATAAATGAGTCAAACAATCAAATAGATGAAAGTTTGTTTACATTATTATCTCTAATTGTATTATTAGAATCTCAATTGTTATTCTAATAGAATCATTTCCTTCATTATCAGTCAAATAGTTTCATAACTTTTGATTATTAACATTAATAACAGTCATGGATAAACTGGACACACCCACAACTGACCTGGATTGACCTTTGACCTCAGGAAGAGGCCCCCAAACTGAATTTTAAAGAAATAAAATCCCCTTTAGTACCTTCTATAAGTTAAACTCCATCCCTCCAAACTCCGCCGTCATCTTCAGGAAGTGGTGAAGAAAAAACAATCAGCAAATGAGATGTGTGCAGATTTTGAACGATGTTTACCAGGTGAGCTCCTAAAAACGCCGTTACCTGGTTACCCACACATTCTTTAACAGGATACTGTGAAAAGGTTTTGGCTCAAGCTGAGATCTGATAGGAACATTTGAGGAATGTGGGCGTGGTCAATGAGAATCCTCCGTTGCCATAGAAATTCAAAAGTTTACTTTTGCAGATTCTTCTATAAATGACGTTGACTCGTTTTTATTTTTTATCAGGATTTAGTTTGTCTTTTCAGGAAATGTTGGATTTTTTTAGGATTTTGTCGCTTCAGGAGAACCATCTAGACTGAGAAGCTGCTGAAGGCGTCACGCCGCCGTTTCATCCTCTCTCCATCTGAAACGCCAGAGCTCCGCCCCCTCCGTCTTTTCAGTGTCACTGAGGTCAAAGCTCAGCAGAACAGACGATCCTAACATTTCCCTTATTGTCTAAAAGCGGAGCTGAAGGAAGCGGTGGGGGCGTGGCCTCACACCGACACGGTCAGCTGGGCTCAGAGGACCTCGGCGGTGGCTCTGCTGCGGCGCCTCGACCAGGCTCTGGACAAAGCCGTCATCGCCCTGAAGCAGAACGACCCCAAATACTACAAAGGTGAGCCGCTCCTGAAACGCTCACCTGGATGCTCCGGATCCTGACTCCTCCTCTCCTGGTTCCTCCAGAGTTCGAGCCTCTGCTGTCCTGGACCTTCTGGAAGGTTCCTCAGGAGGGGGTCTCCACGGACCCCAGCCTGGTGTACCCCTCCACCATGAGCACAGAGTGTTATGACGAGCAGCTCAGCGACAAGTGTCTGACGCTGCTGCTGGGGACCTGGTACGAGTCCTGGTACTGCAGAACCTTTAGGCCACGCCCACTCAGACTCACCTGTCTCCCCCTGCTGGAACAGGAAGGAGAACGGGACGCCCTGCATCGTCACCAAACCCTGCCTGGACACCATGACCCGCTTCGGTTGTCCTCACTACTCGCTGTCCCACCAGCTGCTCTACTTCCTGATCGGACGGATGGTGAGAAGCTGCAGGTTCTGCTGTGAGAAGCTGCAGGTTCTGCTGTGAGAAGCTGCAGAACGCCACCGACCTCTGACCCGTATCTGCCTCCTCAGGGGGGCTGCAGCAACCTGCTGAAGGGCGACACCAGAGCCTCCAGGGCCAACACGACGGAGCAGCAGTACCAGAACATCTTCTGCTCCAACATGATGAAGACCAACCAGGACGTGGTGGCCGCCGGCCTGACCGAGCAGACGGTGGACATCTTCACCGAGAACAGTGAGTCTCCGCCCACTCAGGTCTGGGTCCGACTGCAGCTCCTCCCTCTGATGACGCTCTCTCTCCTGCAGTCCTGATCTGTGGGCTGGCCGGTTTCTCAGACTTCTTCAAAGCTGATTGGCTGCAGCACATCCTGGGGCTGCAGGACAAGGAGGTGGGCTGCTTCGGGAGGGACCGTAAGTCACACCCGCCCCCCCAGCACGCCATTGTTGCTACAGGATCGCTGACAGGTTTAAAACAGGATGGAATCCTTCACTCTCCTCACTCCTTTGAGGAATAAAGTGAAGGTTAGCTGCATTCATGTTTCAGAGATAGGAAGCTCCAGGGCCGCATTCCTGCAGCATACCTACTCTGGCAGGTTCTAATTGGCTGGACACACCTGAAGCAGGTAATCAGTCACGAGTCGGGCTTGGATATGTGGACATCGTGCAGACACTGCGGTCCTCCAGTTGCTGATCCCTGTGAGGCTGTTTGGACTTTTACTGCTTTATAATTCATATTATGACTCAATCATTTCAGAATGAACCTGAAACTTTACAAAAACTCAAATCTAAGTAAATATGTTTTTTTTTTAGTTAAAAACAAATTATTTTTATGCTTTATATCAAAGATCAAAAGTGTGTTAATAAAATAAAAATAGAGAAATCCCCCTAAAATAAAAAAATGATAGTTAAATAATCTAGAACCGTATAAAACCAGACTTTGGTTTCTTCATCTGCATCTACATGGACAGAAATGCAGAAGTTTTATTCTACAATCTACTTTATCTGCACTTTATCCATACAGAAATAACTGTAAAGAATAACACGGGCTGTTCTTCTGAGGATTCTACACATCTAGACAAGATTATTTTAGTGACACATTTTCACCGACAGGCTGAGAGTAAATTCAA
The DNA here is from genome assembly GCF_002922805.2 of Oryzias melastigma. Classification (NCBI taxonomy): domain Eukaryota; kingdom Metazoa; phylum Chordata; class Actinopteri; order Beloniformes; family Adrianichthyidae; genus Oryzias; species Oryzias melastigma. The sequence goes on from NC_050519.1 coordinate 78,621, forward strand.
ACTAACATCACAGACTTCTCATATAAATAAACCAAATAAGTTTAAGAAAACAGTAAATATTATACAGTAAAACATAGAAATTCATCATTTCTAATCTATTTGATGTTTGTTATACGTATGTCATACAGTATTTTTTCTTGTATAAAAATGAGTCGATATAAATGAGGTCAGACCATAGACTGTAAAAACAATGGACAGATCGAGCTATGAGGTCCCCCATTGAAAATGCATTACTTCCTCTCCTCGTGAAAGTAGGCCGCCGCTTTCACCGTCAATTCCTGAAATGGATACCGCCATTTGCAAACAAACTTCAGCGATTGGTCTGGGTCGTAGCTGAGTCATCGAATCTACAGGAAGTACTGTAGCCAATCAGGAGTGAGTTTGTTGCAACCGTCTGCCTCTTTCCACGCCTCGACCACGAGACCGACCGCGGATGTAAACACAATCCGTGAACGAATGATACACGGATTAAACACCTTCAATAACGGCGGCTCGGGAGAATGGCTTTTTAGGTTTGGTTTTGATCACGTGGTCAGAAATCCTCCGGCTCTTTTCTAAATGACGTTCCCGGTTAAGGTTAGGATTACGGTTATGGTTAGGGTTAGAAAAGCAAATTGTTCGTTTGTGGGGCTGTCTGTGATGCTCACGCCTCCACCAGGGGACGTGTCAAACGTGGAAAACACATTTTAACACGTTTAGGACCGCGCGTATTATATGCACGCAAAAACCGGTTTTGGGGTGTATTATACACGGTATTTCCCAAATCGTGGCATATGTACGCATTTTACTGAGACTGGGCTGATTGTACAAGTCATTGTTGAAGCCTTTGAGGGAGAACCATTCCAACATTTGATTCTGTCAGCGGTCCTTTTAGATTTACTTACATTTATTCATTTTAGTCGAGATAAAAGGAGCATTTGGGTGACGCTGCTGCAGATCGGTGTGTGTCCCCCTCGCGCCCGCGCCGCAACTCGTCTCTTTACATGCGGCCACGTTAGTCTGATCAGATGCACATGAGAAGTGCTTCCAGCGGTATTTAAAATAAATAACCATCCTAACAAGTGAACAGCTGGATCTTCTTTCTGTTTGAAAATACCATCAGGTCCTTTAATGTTTCTCTCGCGCAGCATTGATGAAGTCTGCTCCCATTGGTCATCTGTCAATCAAACCCCCCAGACGTTCGACGTCAGACCCACAAACGCTTATTGAGCCATCTGATTGGTCAATTTATAACTCTAATAACTTGTGATAATGGAAAAAAATATTTAAAAAAAAATTAGGATTAGAAAAAAGAAGTTAAGCAGAAAGCAGCAGAGGAAGAATGATTATTCTGACATATAAAATGACTGAGAAATAACTGTCTGTTTCTCAATGTAAGTCAATGGGACTTTGGCCTTTTTGGAACCCAGTGGTACTTCCTATATGGAACACGGAAGGAGGGGGGCTTGATCAGTCCAGTTATTTTATATACAGTCTATGGGTCAGACGCTCCTCTGTCATGTTTGCTCTCACGTTTGTTTTGATTAGAATTCCTTGGTTCCTATTGGCTGAGTATCAACCAATTGAGTGCCATTAAAACAAAGAAGGCGGGGTTTTTTCACACATTTTTGGAGATTTTAATTTGAAACATCTTGTGAATTTTGTGTTATAACTCTTCTGTTTATTTTAAAATAAGGCTGAAAACTTTTTTGTAACAAACATATAGTTGAAATAAATCAGTACGGGGGGGGGGGGTCATTCCTACATCACTGTAAACAGCTGATGTCGTTGTTAAACGTGCCGATAAATTACAAGATTTTAAGGGTTAAAATACATTTCTAGTTAAACAAAATGCTTGTTTTTGCAAACGTTGTCCGTCTGCACTGATGCGCAGATTCTGCATCCGTCTGCACTAATGCGCAGATTCTGCGTCCGTCTGCACTGATGCGCAGATTCTGCTCCGTGTTTGCAGACAGCATCATCTCTCAGATCATAGGAGACGAGCTGCTGGAGCAGCTGCAGCCTCACCGGAGAGTGAAGAGGAGGGAGAAGATCCTTCCAGGTCTCTTCATCATTCTTTGGCTCGAACATCAACATTCACAGACCTGCAGGAGAACTTTGGTTGAAGGGATTCAACAAAACCTTTGGCTTTATTTCTGAAATTTCACGTCCAGATGAGAAAAAAAAGAATGCTTTGATCTAACAGTAAAACAGAACAGAACGCAGCGAACCGCAGAACCTCAGAACCAGAAACGAGACATCAGGTTTCCTGTTGACGGACATCTGGACTGTTCTAAAGAAATTCTATATTTTTAACACATTTGAATTCTTATATATTATTTTTAATGCAAAAACTCAAAGTTGGATCTTTAAAAGAGTTGTGGTCTTATTTATTTCTGCCGGTTCTGGTGAATGGATGCTTCTGCTGTTGTTTACCTGCACCCTCACCTGTCCGTCTCCTGGCAGACGGATGCTCCAGTCACATGACGGCGGTGGCGGTGGGCGCCCTGGGAGGGTACCTGAACTTCTACCTGTCGGAGCAGGACATTACCAAGAGGCCGCTGTCCTGAGCGGTCCAGGCGTCCGGATTCCTGCTACCAAACACACCTTTACCTGAGGAGGAGGTCTCACCTGCCGCGCGGCCATGTTCTCTAACGCACGATCCCTAGTCTCCTGAGAAGCTATGAAGCCACTTTTTAGTTCATGTCTTTTCATAAGAATATTTTGGACGCTGAGAAGATCCTCTGCCGTTAGTGAAGGTGGAGATGCGACTGGAAAACTCTGGAGTTTTTAAAGCTGCTTTTGAATGCTTTTATTTTGAAAATGTATTGGATCCGTATTTACACACAGGAATGTGATTGTCCTGCTAATGTAGAGTTAGCTGCATCAGTAAACCTACAGAACGTCGACATCATGTTACTGAATAAAGACATCTTCTGAAATGGAGTCTTTGTATCGGATCAGAACCGACCCTGCACCCGTCCCTCACTTGTTCCAGCCCGTCACCTCGTAGAACAGAGCCTTCAGAACCCGGGCCTCGTAGGTGACGGTGTTCTTCCCGATGTGGACCGGGTTCTCCTCCAGAGGCTGCTCGATGATGGCCGGCACCTCCTTCCCGTACGCTGCAGGAGGACAGAGGAGCTCAGAGGAGCGTCTGCAGAGGAGCGCTCATGCGGAGCCGGGACTCACCCTCGCAGTGCTCCAGGAACTGGACGCACTCCTGGACCATGGGGTCCCGCAGCAGCACCATGTGTTTGGACATGTTCTCCAGCAGGGACAGGAAGCAGCGCTTGGCGTAGAACCAGGTGTCGGTTCCCAGCTGGACACAGACGGAACAAGCATGAACTCACGAGTCTGCGGTCCGAAGCGGCTCCTCTGCACTGAGCGCGCTCAGACGGGTTTCTGCAGCTTCCTGAGGCTCCGCCCACCTTCTTGTTGTATGGCTCCAGGCTCTTGATGACCCGCGAGATGCCAAAGTCGTAGTTCCCTTTGGCGCAGTACAGAGTCCTGAGGGACACGAGCGTCAGTCATCACAGACGCCGCGGCGCCATCAAACCTGGCCCCTCCCCCTCTCACCCGATCACCAGGTTGACGATGCACAGGTGGAACACCTTCTTGTCCGGGTCGTCGTAGGAGATCTGCTCCTCCTCTTTCTCGATCTTCCTCATCAGCTCCTCAGCCTGGTGGAAGCAGGAGAGAGGAGGTTCTGAGGAGAGGCGGGTTCTGCTGGGTTCTGACCCGACTAAGTTCAGACCCTGTTCAGCTTGGTTCTAACCCAGTTCTGCTGGGTTCCGACCCAATTGAGGTGGATTCTGACTGACTTAACTGGGTTTTGACTTCTTCAGCTGGGTTCTGACTCAGTTGTGCTGGGTTCTGACCCGGTTCAGCTTGGTTCTGACCCAATTGAGGTGGATTCTGACTGACTTAACTGGGCTTTGACTGCTTCAGTTTTCTGGGATCTGACTCAGTTCAGGTGGGTTTTGATCTGACTCAGTTGGGTCAGGAGCCTTTGGGACCCTCGGACTGCAGCCCCCCCAGCTCTACTCTGAACACGGGTTTGGGGCTTCAGGGCCACAGTCTCTGTCAGGAGGGGGCGTGTACTCTTAGAGGGCCCTCTGCGTATGAGGGGGGGTACGTTTGAGCCCCCCCCCCCCGATGGTCTCACTGGTTCGGTTACCTCCTCGTTCTGGTTGGTCATGATGTAGGACACGCACAGGTTGGCGAGGACCACGGCGCTCACGCTCAGGATCTGTAGACACACACCAGCATCAGCACACACACATAAAGCTCAGAGGTTCTGTTCTGGTCCGACTTCCGGGCCAGAACAGAACCTCTCTGGCAGAGCGCAGCAGCAGTCGTGCACAGAGGAGAAAGGTCACGAAAGGTCACTGCACACCAGCGGAGCTCGGATGTTACCGAAGGTTTGCTCTTGCAGGGACACTCCTGAATGCTACACTGCACCACCTGGACAGAGAGGCAAACCTGCGGCTGTCACCTGAGCTGGGCGCCGCCCCCAGAGGTCATCAGGGGTCACGGTGACTCACGCTGTCGTAGTGCTTCTTGACGATGGGCTCGTAGAAGCCGATGGCCTCCTTGTACTTGTTCTGCATGAAGAGCACGTGGGCCACGTTCAGCTTCCAGGTGTCCGAGTCTTTGCAGGTGTCCAGCGAGGAGCGGAAGATCTTCTCCACCATCTGGAAGTTCTCGCGGTTCCAGTAGATCTTGGCCTGGCCCATGAGGACCGGGATGTACCTGCCAGCAGAACCGGACACAGCTGGAAACAGACTGTTGGGGTTTGACCCGCCAGAACCTCCTGAATAAAGTTAAAGTTAAAGTCCCACTATTTGTCACGCACTTAGGTGTGTGAAATTTGTTCTCCGCATTTGACCCCTCCCCTGGGGGAGTGGTGAGCTGCAGACACAGCCGCGCTCGGGAACCATTTGAGGAACCATTTGGTGGTTGTGGGCGGAGCAACGCCATCAGAACAGAAGCAGGAGAGGGGAGGTTCTGAGAAGGAGCGGGTTCTACTGGGTTCTGACCCGACTCAGTTCAGACCATGTTCAGCTGGGCTTTGACCCGACCGAGCTAGGTTCTGACTGGTTCAGCTTGCCTCTGACCCAGTTCTGCTGCGTTCTGACCCGCTCTCACAAGAAACCAGAACATTTCTGACTGATCCTCTCCTAACAATTGAAACTTCAACGCGTCATGGTGGCGCCCCTTTCTCCTCTGCATCTTCTCTGCGTGTTCTCTGCGTGTTCTCTGCGTGTTCTCTGCGTGTTCTTCATGTGTTCTCTGCGTGTTTACGTGCATTTCCTGCATGTTCTCTGTGTGTTCTCTGCGTGTTCTCTACATGTTTGCGTGTGCTCACTTCTCCAGCATCACGTCGTACTCCTGCAGAGCTTTCTTCTCAGCCTCCTCGTCTCGGGACAAACGGGCGTCCTGCACCTGAGAGGAGACGAGACCGCTCAGAACCTCTGGACCGTCATACGTGGACTTCAAGCCTTCATGACGCCTGAACGTGTTTGTTGACGCAGTGGGATCATTGAGGAAGCTCTACGGTTTCTTTGGCGTGTTGGTTCACTCGTCTTCTCGAGCCTTTTGCCTTGTGGAGGATGAGGGGAAGTTTTGGATGAAATGTGGTAAAACGTGACACGACTCAGGTCTGTGCTCAAAGACGAGCTGAACGGGGGTTATTGAACACGCTTTTAGCATACGTGTTCACACCGGACTACCTGAGACAACACGTCCTCACCGCTGGAAGAGGGTTGGTGTGAATCTGCTGAATTTCCCTCCAGAGTTTCTCAGCTCTATTCAGATAAATGAAAGACTTGGTGTCATAAAAATGTGTAATTTCTCCTTCATGATCCATTTTCAAACGTCCCTTCTGCGAATTAAAAGAGACGCCATCATGATCAAACCCGAGTCCTGATTGGATCAGCTGGTTTAGAGCCTGAAAACGTGCGCAGAGACGCATGAAAGCAACAGTTTGAACACCGAAGCCCCAAACAGACGCGTCACTAGAGAGACTTCTCATTGGAAGGGCTTTAACGTGAGTCCGGTGTGAACATAGCACCCAAAGGGGGGTCGACCTGAACAGGTTCTGTGGGTTTTGTCCGGTCCGTCGAAGGTCATAGAGGAGGAACTGCATCTTAAGGGGAGAGCAGGCGTGTCTGCTTAAAGCTCAAATGACCACCTCCAGAGACCGTCGTCGTGTGGTAAATGAATCCTGACGTGTTGGTAAAGATAATAAAAGTGTCCTTATGCCACATTCTAGTCCGGGATGGGCCCACTTTCTGACTCGGGGCCACAAAGGGTTCTAGAATCTGACAGCAGGTCCGGACCAGGAGCAGATCTGTGGCGTGTTTTGGTAACTCACCTCGTAAAAGAAATCACACATGAATATCGAACAACTAATCTTCAAACTCTGTGAATGCAGAATCATTTTCTGCATCTGAACAAAGTAGTGCGCCATCTGTGGGGAGACAGCAGGACTGCAGGGAATATAAAACACTGTTACGGGTCATCAAACTGTTTGGTGGGCCAGATGAAACAGTTAAATGAGCCAGATATGGTCCGGGCCTTGGCGTGCACGAATCACGTGAACAGAACTAACGGATCCTTGTGCAGTCTGCAGGATTTGGGGGCGGAGCTAAAAAAGAAAAAGTACGACACGCCCACAGTCGATCGCTGCTGGTGTCTAGAAGTGTTCACTACGACCTGAACATGTGAGCGGTCTAACACCTCCACACTTTGTGGGGTCACCTGTGAGCCCCGTACAGGTTTGACCTTTGACCTTTGGGACTCATTAGCAGGTCAGACTAGTTCCGTTCAGGAGGTCAGAGTGTCGGGGAGGACCTGTTTCGTCAGCTTCCGGTGCTGCTCCGTCAGTTTCCCGCTCATCTCTTCAAACTTCCTGAACGCCTGATAAACAAAGGAAAGAGAGAGAGAGACAGAGAGAGAGAGACAGAGAGAGAGAGACAGAGAGAGAGAGACAGACAGAGAGACAGAGAGAGAGAGAGAGACAGACAGACA
>NC_050519.1:85705-96766 GCF_002922805.2 Oryzias melastigma
ACAGAGAGAGAGAGACAGACAGAGAGAGAGGGAGAGAGAGAGAGACAGACAGAGAGACAGAGAGACAGAGAGAGACAGACAGAGGATAGTGGAATGAAAACATCTCAGTGCTGGAACTCTGAGGTTTGTCTAACATGGGTACCTCCTCCGGCGCCGTCTGGCTGGTCTGCGAAGCGTCCAGGAACTCGAACATGTACTGCAGAGGGAACACAGCTGTGAGGACCGATCACAGACCGGCTCAGAGCGCTGCTGCTGCAGCTGCCGCCGCCGCTGCCGAGCAGGAAGGACACTCACCGGAGACAGGAACTTGTAGGTCAGATGAGCGTTTTCTGCCAGAACGTCAGCCACCAGGTCGAAGTACTGCAGAGACACGAAGGACATTTTGAAGGAGGAGCTGTGCAGATCCTGATCCTCTGGAGGATCCAGCCGCCTGCAGGCTGAGAGGGAGGAGCTTCTGTCCTCAGAACATTTCCATTCATCAGAAACCAGGTTCTAAAATCCTGGATCTCGAGTCTGAATGTGTCTGGAAACGTTTGGAATCATGGGAGTTCAGGACTTTCTGAAGTTTTAGTGCAGAAATGAGAGAAGAGAATTACTTTGATCAGTGCTGGTGTCAGTTTGACGAGCAGAACGTCACACCTTCAAGGAACCAGCAGACCGTCCCCCTCCCCAGGTGTTCAGGTGGGGCGGCGTACCTCGTGTTTGCAGTAAAGCAGCAGCAGGTTTCCAAAGCAGACCGGAGGGAAGGGGGGCTGCTGCATGAGGAAGGAGAGCTTCTCGAAGCCTTCGGAGGGCCTGGAGTCCATGTTCATGAGGGCCTGGTTGTGCAGGGTCACCGGGTCCAGCTCCTGAGGAGGACGGCACAGGTGAAGGTGCTGGTCCACTCGGGTCAGAGTGGACCTGAACCAGAACTTTATTCTGAAAATCTCCACTTAAAACCTGTTTAATCTGATAAAAGCCCTCTTATGTCATTAATGATTTCAACTGATTGTTGGTGGAACTTCAATCAGCTCTTCTTTCATGCATCAGTAACTGTGAGCAGTTTTTGCCTGGAATAAACAAAGATAATGAATAAACATTCATGTTTTGTTGTTCCACCAGGGGGCAGCAGATCCCAACAAACTTCAGCTGCAGGAGAAATAAAAATGATTGTGAATTTTTATCAAACATTTCATTCAGGAAGTCTGACATGACGGGTGAATCCACGCACAAACACACAATAATAAACAAAAACACACACAAATAAACACAAACACTATAACACACACAGTTTACATCCCACACACAAACACACACTACAACACAAACACTCAGGGGAGCAGACTCTTCAGTCACTTCCCTGAAGGAATCCCGACTTCATTCCATTACCTCCTGTGATCGGGGGGGCATGTCTGTCAGAGCCTCCTGCGCTCCTTTCACTGTGGGCGGAGCAAAGAGGAAGCTGGTTAGAGCGCCGCCGTTCCTGCAGTGTCTCGTCACAGACGGGTTCTTACGGTTCTTCAGCTGGAACTCGATGGCCGCCTTCAGGTTGAAGGCCTCGATCAGCGCGGTCTGGTGCAGTAACAGCGTGTTCCCCACGCTGTGCACGTCTGCACCTTCGGTTGAAACCCCCACACTCAGCTCTGCAGCAGAGAGAGACCCAACCCCGTCAGGAGGAGGAACGCCCTGAAGGTCTGCCCCTCCTCCGGATCCTCACCTGGATGCTCCCGGATCCCTCGCTCGATGATCTCTGTGATGTACTTGAGCGCCTGAGGGAAGTTCTTCAGGCTGTAGAAGGTCAGGGCCAGGTTGTAGTACAGAGCTGAGGAGCAGAGACAGCACCGATCCTCAGTCGGACTGATCCACGTCTGTCCGTCTGGAATGTAGTTTGGGTCAGAACTTTTCCAACCATAAAGTGTTTTTACAAACTCAAATGTTAAGTTGAGTTAGAAACCTCACAGACTTTAAACTCTCACCATCTGTGACATTAATGTTTTTCTAATACGGTTTTAGCTGCTAAATACTTTTACTGAGGAGAATATTCCTGCACAGGAAATTCACCTGAAACTTTATTGTTCACTGAAACTTTTCAAACTGATTTAAGTCAAAAAAACTTCAGAAGGATTTCTTCCACAGAGGACAAAGATGAACCTCGATAAAGTATAATAATATTCTTATAATATAAAATACACCGACACATTCTCATCCCCAACCCGCCACATGTGGACGTTTGGTTCGGGCCCCGCCCCCTCACCTTTTGACCTTTTGGGTGCTGGCTGTTCTCAATCAACTACAGGTCCCCGACTTTTGTGCCGAGAGCCGAACTGGTCCAGTACCGGGACGCGGAACACACCGGTACCCTGAGCCAGTACCAGAACGCCAACCCAGTACCTGTTTTTCCCAACTCTCCCACTAGCTTACAGCCCCTCACACCCCAACATAACATCGCCGGTGCAACAGAAACAGCAGCAATCCGGTTTCTATCCGTCTGTCCGGTTCTGATCCAGATTCCAGCTCAGACCAGGAAAACAGAGACGTTCACGGATCTATTGGTCTGCAGGAGGATGATCAGAATGGGGCGGAGCTGGGAGCTTGTGGCTCCGCCCAGCATATTTTTTATCTTTCTCCAGTCTGAATTAAGAAATCCTCAGAAATGTAATAATAATCTTGATCATCAGAAAAGACGTTAGAAACCGTTTGGATCTTTAACCTGTAGAGTGTAATCCGTGACTTATTCATGGTGATCACTTTGATGATGAACTATAACCGCTGGATTATTTCTCTGAGTGTTTGTGTATTCCTGAGCTTGCTACAGTCTTCATGGGGGGTCGTGGTGCAGGGGCAGAGTGGTCGACCTTGGACTGGAAGGTCACAGGTTCGGTTCCCGCTCTTCACGCCTGTGTTGAAGTGTTCTTGAGCCAAGCTTTGAACCCCACATGGCTCCTGGTGCTCATCGGTTGGCGCCGACGTTCAGAAGCGGCGCCGCCATCAGCGCGTGAATGTGACTACAAGTGTTTTGGGCAGCGCCCTATAAGAGCTTTGGGGTAACCCCCCTACACTGTTCAGTTTTCTTTACTATTACGGGGGTCCAACATGAAGTTGTATCCGTTTTTGTGCTGATTGCACCTAAAACACGTCACATAACATCAAAATGGAAACTGTTAGAATAAGATCTGCTCAAATGAAAGGTCGACATTTTCAACAAAACATCAAACATTGAACGATTATTCAAATTGGATTTGTGAACGATCTAAGAGAGAAAATGAAAATATAGTTCAGCAGGACTTTCCTTAAATAAACGTTTTTCTGTTGGAATTGGTAAAATGACCTTTTATTATTTATGTTAAATTGTGTCAAACAGCGTTCAGCTGTCAGCTGAGCCGTTCTAAACCCAAACACCAGAGGAAACTACGAATTGACATTCTGCCTGACGTCACCGTGAAAAGATCATCCATGCAGGAGCCGGGAAACGCCGACACAGACACTCTATGACATTTTACAGCTTTTCTGCTTAAACATGGATTTGTTTTCATGCATTTAAAGGTAAAATCCTGAGTTGGAAGACGTTCCTAGGCTGCAGAGTCTGATCAGACTGAACCTGGACTCACAGACTCACATGAAGCTGCTGAAAAACACTTGAAATGATATGAAACCAGGAGTGTCAAACTGGATCAGAAAGGAGCCAAAATCGAAAGCACACTTCAGGTCGCGGGCCGAACTGGATAGACATGTATTGAACACAAAAACTACATTTAAAATCGTAACTTTTTAACATAATTATGAACTAGATATATAACATTACCTGTGATAATGCTAGTGTGAATGCTGGAAGCTGAATTTGGCTGCTGAAGATGGTAGTGCTGATAGCTGAAGATGCTGAAGCTGATAGATGACTAAAATATTAGCTAAACGCCAAATTAGCCCAAAATAAATAAATAAACAAAAACTTAAGTTAGCCAAAACAGCTAGCGTTAAGCTGAAATAGTAGCTAAACTCCAAATCAGCCTAAAAAATCTTAGTAAATGTCAAAATAGTCCAAAAAGCTGCAGAATTCCAATTATTCAAACTTTAAAACTGTAACTTTCAACATATTTATGAATAATAAAAAGATTTTAAACCTTAAATAACTTTCAATATTTTACTCTCCATAAAAATATATTTTGTCAAAATGATACAAGTTAGAAATGAGCCCAAGATAACATCAGGTCATTAATAACAATAAAATAAAATGATCTGGAGGGCCGGATAGAATTACCTGGAGGGCCGGATCCGGCCCCCGGGCCTCGACTTTGACATACGTGTTCTAAAGGGCGGGGCAGCACTAAAACATCAGTTCTATTCTGAAAATTTTATGTTTTGATGCAACATCTATTTATAGAATAAGTTAACTGTCTTTCTCTGTGTTTATTTATTTTCTGTTCGTTTTAATGAAAGAATAAATTATAATTAAACATTCAGACTGGGTCTGACGGTAACCTGGAGACCCCTGCGGCGGACTCACCGGGGACGTATCCCAGCACCTCGACGGCGGCCGTGAAGCTCCTGCAGGCGTCCTCGTACTTGCCCTCCTGGTAGAGCAGGCAGCCCATGTTGTAGACGTAGTCGGAGTCTTCCTGCGGCAGCTGCTCCAGCAGCGACTGCAGAGAAAGCAGCCGCAGACACGTCAGCGCGTGGCTGCAGAAAGCAGACTCAGAACTGTTGGAGCGCGGCGAACCTTGGCGGCGCTGAAATCCTCCTCGCAGTATTTGATGCAGGCCTGCAGCTTGAGCATCTGAGCAGAGACGGAAACAAATGTCTGATGCTGATAGCTAGATAAAATATTAGTTCAATGCTAAATTAGCCTAAAAAACTGAAAGAAGCCTAAATTAGCCAAAATACTTTGAACGTAGCTGAAATATTAGCTAAACTCTAAATCCTAAATTAGCTAGCACTAAATTAGATACTCCTTTTAGCTTTATCTTCCTCTCAGAGTTTCAAAGCAAATCTTAGACATTCGGGTGGAAAGCAGGACGTTACGGTTCTATAACCACATCCAGCCCAGAGACGGGGAGCTGCCGCACCTTCAGGTGAGAGCTGGGGTTGTCCAGAGCGAAGGACGCCTTCATTGCTTCGGCGTAAGCTCCAGCTTTATACAGGGACTGGGCGTGGTAGACCTTGTACTCCTCCACCTCCGGGTGCAGCTGGGTGAGCTGCTCGTAGCATTCTGCAGCGCCGCTGAAGTCCTGCAGGTGGTAGTAGCAGAAACCCAGCAGAGACAGCGCCGCTCTGGACTGGACAGAGAGAAGAAGAAGCATCTGTGCAGGAGGAGTCACTCTTTGATTAACACCTGAGGCGTCGCTGGTGACGCTGAAACACAAAATCTTTAACGTTCTGGTACTTTAAAAACGTTAACACGATCATTCCAGTAGGTTGTGAAGGAGAAAAGCGGCGTGCACGCTTTTTGTGGGTTTGTGCGCAGACTCACCTTGTTGTGTTTGTGCAGTTGTGCGTTTAGGATGTGGATGGCTTCTCCGTACTGAGAGTCTTTAATCTGAAACAGAAATAATTCATGAAAATAATCAAAGACGCTGCTTTAAAAACACTTTGATGATGTTCCTCTAAGACACGAGTCAAAGTTCAAACCCGGGGGCCGGATCCGGCCCTCTGGGTTATTCTATGCGGCCCTTCAGATCATCTTTTCATTATTTAGAATTATGTTAAAAAGTTCTGGTTTAAAGTTTTCAAAAATTGTCATTCTGCTATCTCTTTGGACTATTTTGGCATTTACTAAGATTTTTTAGGTTACTATGGAGCTTAGCTAATATTTCAGCTACATACTAGCTGTTTTGGCTAATTTAGGCTTTTTGTTTTGTTTTTTAGCCTATTTTGAAGTTTAGATATTTTTTCCCCTGCATGCTTGCTGTTTTGGCTAACCTACATCTTTTTTGTTTGTTTTTTAGGCTAATTTGGCATTTAGCTTATATTTTAGCTGGCTATCGGCTTCAGCTTCTGCATTTTTAGCAATATATTTCAGCATCTTCAGTGGCCAAATTCAGCTTCCAGCATTCACACTAGCATCAGTGCAGGTAATGCTATATATCTAGTTCATAATTATATTAAAAAGTTGAGGTTTTAACGTTTTTTTTTTTTCAAATGTAGTTTTAGAGTGTTCAGTAAATGTTTATCCTGTTGGGGTCACGACCTCAGGTGTGTTTTGTGTGATCGAGTTTGACTCTCCTGCTCTAAGAATCCTCCCTGTATGATGGATTCCAGTCGTGTTCTCTATTGACCATTACAGCATTTGGGACAGAAGAAGTAACTTCACCAAAACAGAGCTTCACCTCTGGGGTCACGTGGCTTAAACATCTGTGAATTCTGGCTTTACTTTGGGTTTCACTGTCGTCGTTTCTCTGTTCCATCAGTAAAGTCAGTTTTATGAACTCTAAACCAAGTCCTTCTGTAAACATGGACCTGGAGTTAGTACTGGGAACCCACAGCACGAAGAGAGCCGCTGATAGGTGAGCACAGAGAACATCAGCTGCTTTGGCGGGAGTGTCTGATCCTCAGACAGGTGAGACACCTGTTTCTGAATGATCAAAGGAAGCAGATCGGTGAATTCAATTCGATCATAAACACGATCAGCTTCACGGTTTCCATAGCTGACGGTCCTAAAGAACATGAGTTCAGAGTAAACCTGTAAACGGATTTAGAGTCTTTGTATTGTTAACGAAGTGAAAAGTACGTTAAAATCCCGTCATAACGAGCTCGTCCGTGAGGCTGCCGCCGCCGTTAGCGCGTGTCGCTAATGTCCGTGTCAATAAAGGTTTTCTCACCAGTTTGTAGACGGTCGCCGTATAATCACCGTCTTTGATGACGTTCATGGTTTAACAACAACACAGTTCACGGGGAACCGCGAACACAGAACCGCGTTTCCGCCGCTTCTGGAAGCTAGTTGTTAGCTAGCATTCACGAGCGAGGAGGAGATGCGCGTTCCAGCCGTTACCTAGCAACAGTCTACCGGAAGTGGAAGTGTTGACTGACGTTCCTACGAACCAATCATGTGAGAGTAACGGGGCGTGGAATCTTTCTTTTCTTTTCTTATTTGATTTGATTTGATCTATTTATAATAAACTTTTACTGACATTGAACACAATTGGGAGCAATTTAAACAACTGAATTAAAAAAGAACCTATAAAAACGTTTTCATCAATAGAATAGAATAGAATAGAATAGAATAGAATAGAATAGAGTTCAATTTTATTGTTATTGCACATCTCAAGTATCCAGCAACAAAATGTAATTTGCAACAATAATAATAAGAATAATAATGGCAGATATTAACCCGTTAACTCCAGAGCTCCAGTGTTTATGTTCTTTGATTTACTGTAACTTATCAAACGTTAACACACTCAATGTAAATAGAAAAATCAAAAAACAAACAAATACATAAACAAAAAGTAGATAGATTAAATGAATAAAAATTGTGGTATCTGATTCAGAAACTAGATATTTTGCATTTGCTGTAAGCTGAACGTGGCCACTGAAGATGCTAGTCCTGATAGCTGAAGATGTTCAAATTGATAGCTAAAAACATTGAAGCGCAAATTAACTTTAAATCATTTACAGTCAAGCCGCAAGCTCATATTGACAGATATGACGACTCCCAGGAAGGAGCGGGAGCTGGTGTTTCAGAGGGGCGGGTATGGCAAGCCAAAGGTCCCAATAATCACCTGGAAAACCGCCATAAAAAAACGGCGTTTTGGCCATGAAAAACGCCGGTAAACGCACGTAAATTTCGCCGTCTTGCCATAGGCGGGTCTCTGCTGCTCACCTGTGTGTCCAGGAGTCCGACACACACGATGACATTTTGATGTCAAAACTTTTTTTGTGAGGAACACAATGGCTGAGTTTGAGCAGGTTGAACACACTTGATGTTTTGAAGCATGAATAAAAACAGAAATATTAAAAGAAATGATCATTTTCTCAACATTTGATATTATTTTTTTTACGTTTGACAGAAGCTCGTATGATTTCCTTTCAATTTAAAAGGCCAAACCGGATCATTCCAGTGCAGCTCTGGACAGCATAAGATGACATGTGCTTTAAACTCAGAAAAGATCAGACTTTTTACCAGATATTTGGCTAGGATTTGAAATCGGCAAGTGCAAACAAGACATCAGGAATGTCAAAATCTTTATCTTTGAGGTGCACCTCAGTCATAAATGTATAAACTTAACTAATCTATACAAAATAATACTATTATTTTATTTTTCTTTAGCCAAAGAGCCAATCCTGAGGGGTAAACGAGCCACAGGTTGCAGATCCCTGGTGTATCCAAACTTATCATTAGATTTATTAAAAGCTTCACTAGAATGGAAGATTAAATCTTTAAATAGGTGGTGCAGTGGTAGGGCGGTCGACTCCTGATCAGAAGTGAACGGGTTCGACTCCCGCCTTGCCCACCCATGTGTCGAAGTGTCCTTGGGCAAGACACTGAACCCCAAATTGCCTCTGGTGGGAGGTTGGCGCCAGTGTTCGGCAGCGGAGCCACCACCAGTGTGTGAATGTGTGAATGTGTGAATGGGTCTGTGACTGTGAAGCGCTTTGGGCCCTCGGAGGAGGGTAGAAAGTGCTATACAAGTATACACCATTTACCATTTACCAAATATAAATTATATTTTATCTGTACAGTAGTCATTCTTTCTTTTTGGGTCGGATGCATTAACTGTATATGTTCACATATATTCAACAATATTTTGCTTTTTTGGTGGTTTAGTTTTTTGTTTTTACAGCCTCACAAATACTTTTATTTTCTATAATGACACTTGGGCTGAAGAAAAACATGTTTTCTGTGTTTTAATGTTTATTTTATTTACTTTTATGTTAAGTCCTTTGTGCTTTATATGAATGAAAGGCTCTAAACAAATAAAGCTTGAAGTTAGAGTAGATTGGTTCTAAATTTTTGAGTTTCATTTGTTTCAGTTTTTGTGTATTATGTAAATATTTGATGTTTGGTTTTTAAGTGTTTTATAATTTTTTCTTCATTTTATTGAATTCATATTAACTTCTTTTTTAATTTCTCTTTCTAAATGATTGAATGTACTTGATGCAGTGTTTTTAATATCTGATCATTTCTGAAGCCTTCTGTCGTCTTTACTGTTGATATTCTTCTCCAGTTTGAGCTCTTCCTGTCGCTCTTGTTCTTCATCATTCTCTGAGTAATGTCATTTATTCTCTTTATTTTGAGTATAAACGTCTGATGTTTTCTCTCAGCAGGATTCTGTGTCTCTTTTGTGCCCTAAAGCCTTGGGGTCCTGGTCCTTCATCTGCTGAACTCTTCATTCTTTTATTCATCAGAGTTGTTGTTTTCCCTCCTTTCCTCTGCGTCTGCTCCCTCCTCCATCCTGCCTCCATGTCTCGCCGTCTCCTCTCCAAACGAGCATGGACTAGTACAGAATGATCTCATATTTGAAGGGTGTTACCGTGTCTCTCAGACCTGGAGAAAACAAACACACGTGCGAGCACACATGTGGACAAAGGTGCTGGAGCTCCGCCCCCCTCCCCAAACCACACTGCTGACCACTGGGCCTCATAATGATGTGTCTGGAAGCTTGAGGTTGCATTTTTTCATGTGCATGCATGCTTGCGTGCTCCAGGGGTGTGTTTCTTCACGTCTTTTTCCAGCTTCTGCTCGCCTGTGTGGCTGTCGGAGTGAGCGGGAAACCGTGCAGCAGAGGATCTGCAGAGGAACAGGTAGGACTTCCAGTTTTATGGAAAAGAGCGGCGCTGTGACCTCTGGAATGGGTCAGGAGTTACTTTCTTCTCTCCTGCGGTTTAACTTTGTGAGAAGTTTGACTCCTAAATGAAGCTCCGCTGTTGCCGCCTTTTTCTCAAGCTGCATGAAAGCTTCATCAGAGCCGCTGGAGATGAAACCGAATGACAGTGGGAGCTAAGTCATACATTTGAATGAGATTTCAGAGAACATGTGACCCGTAGTGGGATTCCTCCATCCTCCAGTTTCACCAGAATGAGGCCAGGTACAGATGGAGGTGTTTTTGGAGGATCCTGGGGCTGCAGGTTCTGGTTTTTGAGCTGAACTTTCCTTTCTTCCTCAGCTGTCTCCAGCAGTCACAGGAACAGTGATGTTCAAACTCTGATTTGATGGTTTCAAACAGATTCAAGTTGCTGCTCAGACCCTCAGCGAGCGCTCTCCCGCCCTCGCCAGGGTCGGATCCTCCTCTGGCTGTGGTGGAAAAACGCTGTTTAAAGAGGAAGAATGTCAAAGCTTTCATGGCTGAGAACATTATGTCGTATCTGAACTGTGAATTTCATTTCTGAGTATTTCTTCATTCATTGAGAATCAAGAGCAGAAAGATCTTCTTTGTGACGTAGTAAATATGCTGGGCGGGGCCAAAGTCCCTCTGCTCCGCCCCTTTCTGATGCAGCCACTTGCAGACCAACAGATCCATGAACGTCTTTGTTTTCCTGGTCTGAGCTGGAATCTGGATCAGAACTGTTCGGGTGGATAGAAACAATATTGCTGCCATTTTTTTTGCCCCGTGAGGTTAGGTTGGGGGTGTGAGGGGCTGTAAGCTAGTGGGAACAGTCAAAGATGGGAAGTGGGAGCGGGGTTACCCCTACTTCCCATTTTACTTCTGCAGTTCAAGTTGTTTAAGTTATAAATGGACTAATCAGATGCCTCAATTAAAAGTAGGCGGAGCCTGTGGGCCTCCACGTCCAGTGTTCAAACCATTTGATTGTCAGATTTTGTGCGGCCCACTTTCAAGTAGTGGGGGTGGGGCTCTCCAACAAGCTCACTCCTGATTAGTGAGAGTAGTTTCCATAGAAACGAGGACTAAGACCAATCACTGCTCACCGGCGACGTCTGGCTCCAACATGGTGGTAACTGTACTGAAGTGACTTGATTTGGTTCTAATGGGGGGTGGGAGTGTCACACGTGTTCAGTCCAGTTCTTTATACAGTCAATGTTTGGACCTGGAACAAATCTGATGATGTGAATGTATCTCTCGTCATGAGGTTCAGTAAAGTCTGACCTCGGTCTGTTTCAGACAAACTTCATGAAGGAGCTGGAACATGACCCCC
>NC_050519.1:96791-108522 GCF_002922805.2 Oryzias melastigma
GTGTGTTCAGTCTGTGTTCAGACGGTCTGCTGTATATTTCTGTTGGCAAACACGGCGCTGCGGGGAAGGTTTGATTCGGCGTGCCTCTGCAGCTCCGTGTTTCCCTTCCGTTCAGGCTTGTGCTTCAGTTGGCGGCTGGAGCTGAACGGCTTCAGACGCCAGAGGTTCAGGTTCTGCTGCTTAGAGTCCAGATGAAGAATCAAAACAAGCAGATCTGATGCAGAGGTTTGATAAAAACGTATGCTCAGACATCAAATGGGGAGAAATATTCAGAGTAAATCCAGTTTGATGGAACAGTTTCACAAGCATAGGGAAAACATACAAAGAGCAGGAACACATCCCATAATACAAGCAGAGCTGATGCATCACTTTAGGCAGCTCTGAGTTCTATCAAAGCAGCATTTTTACCGAGAGTGCACCTTCAGCCCACTAAGTTTTGCACTGTTGCCATAGCAACAGAGGTTCACGCAATGTAAGAGTTTATCTGGATGATAATTGGGAAACCTGGAGAATGTTATTAGATATGAAAAACAAAATAATGAAATTACAGAGATAAACTAGAAACTTGCATTACCTGCGTTAATGTTACTGTGAATGCTTTTTGCTGAAAGTAGTGGCTGAAGCTGCTGAAGCTTTTACTGAAAATGATTTACTTTAATTGTCGAAGTGATTTGCTGAAAATGTGAAAGCTATTTGTAAAATGTTAAATTTGCTAAATGACTGGAAATATTGTTAAAGAATGAAAGAGCACGGAAGTTGACCTAAATTTCTAAAAAATGTTGAATAAAATTTGCTTAAAAATCCCTAATACATGCGAATTTAGCAAAAACATTTATCGTGTTGCTAAATATGAGCTAAACTCCAAATTAGCCCCAAAAAACCTTAATAGATTCCAAATTAGCCAAAAAGCTAGAACATTGCTTAAATACTAGTTAAACTCCAAAATAGCTTAAAATTCCTCAGTAAACTAAATTACTCAAAAACATTAGCCTGATGCTAAAATATTAGCTAGACTCCAAATTAGCATTAAAGGGCCCTACCATGAAAATTCTACTTTTTGAGGTTTTAAGTGAATTTTACTGCTCATTCCTCACTTTAAAGAACCCAAAAGCGCATTTTGATCCATTCATGCATTTAAGAGTAATCCTCTAAAAACCTGCACTCTCTGCAGCAGCCCCTCCCATACCCACGAAAACGAGCGGGTGGAAACGTGCTGAAGTAAGATGTTTCAAACAGCTCCCTCCAGGAAGAGTCTGTGCTGCAAGCTCCGCCCCCGGCTTACACAGCACTCAATATCTCCCCTTACAGTGATAATCAGCGAAAAAAAAAACTTTCATTTTCCCTCAAAGTTTCATCTTGTCTTTGTGAGTTTGAACAGAAGATCCGGCGTCCCGCTCATGTGAAGGTCAAAGGCCGTCTGTCTCCGTCTCTGCAGGTTCTCACCATGGCCTTCAAACTTAGCGTGCTGGTGCTGTTGCTGGCCGTTGCCGCGGTAACAGTGATGGCCCAAAGGAGACGGCCGAATCCAAAGGTGTCTGATGAATGGAACTACAGGGATGGATGTGAGTATTAGAGAACGTTTTCAAACAAGTTAGACTAAAAGCAGCTTAAAGGATCTTTCTGACGTCCATCTCAGACGCAGGAACCTGCAGCTTTCTTCAAAACAAAAGCATACATCTGTCCATTCACTCGTCGGTCTTTGTTTCTCCACGCAGCCGAGCAGGTCAACATCCGCGGCGTGGCCAACCTGACCCAGGTCCTGGACGACTGGAGGTTCGACATCCTCAGACAGATGAGAGGTCTCCTGGAGAACGACCACCAGTCGCTGCTGCCCGACTACGCCAGGTGCACCGCCGCCATCCTGATCTGAGCGCACGCCATTCCCGCAAACACGGACGCTCCAGACCGACCCGGTTCAGCTCTCACAGTCTCTGGTTGAGAGGCAGCTTGCAGCACCAGAGTTGTGCTGAGTTTGTTCATGAACCTTAAAAACGTCCAAACAAAAGTTGTTTTGTGTTTGGAATCAAACTGCATCCACTGCTGCCAGAGTCAGAAACAACTCTGCAACATTCCTGATCCCGGAGGTCATGACGGAAGTCTGAGAGGAGCAGCAGGTTCTGTCTGACCAGGAGGGTGCTGATGCTGCAGCGGTCCTCGGGATGCTCCGCTCTGCCACGATTCTGAGCTTCCTCTGGTGACAAACCGGGGCCAGAAAATAAAACAACTTGAAAGATATTGGTGTTTGTCTAAAAAAATAGTGTCTGAAACTTATTGCTATTCTAAAATACATTTAATGTTTCACAGCTTCACGTGTTCTATTTTTTAGGTTTGAAAATCACAAATTTCCATTTAAAAACTTTCTTTTTCAGTTTGAAAACGTTTGGCCCCGTTGTGGCGCGTTGGGGAGGGGCTAACACGAAGGACCAATCAGAATCGAAGAAGGTGATAACTTCGGTCGTGGTGGATTCACTGGACATTGGTCATTTAACTTGGCTAATTATGGTTAAACTGAAATTTTCAGATTCCAAACTGGAAAAAAGAGAGTTGAAAGTGAAATTAAATTTAGAGTTTTGAAACCCACAAAACAGAACATTAGAAACGGAAAATAGTTAATTTAATTTTACAATAGCAAAGCGTTTCAGACAGGTAACTTTTTTGTATAGCCAAACACCAATATTTTTTTAAGTTGTTTTATTTGGGTTTCAAATAATATTGGCCCCAGTTTGGCTCCATAGAAGGGGACAAAGTGAAGCCAGAGAAATGAGTCGATTCTCGGCGTGTAGACATTCAGGCTTTGTCTGAAAAAGACGTTTTACTCTTAATAGCAGAAACATCTGGGCTGGTTTCTAACCAACCTGCCACTGAAGATTCTTATTGGCCAATCACACCTGATCCATGAGATCAGCAGCAGATAGAGGAGGATTTCTGGAAAGCCAGCGGGAGGCCGGCCCTCGAGGCCTGATGTGGACCCCCCTGCGTCCGCCCTTCAGTGTGCAGCCGCCCCTGTTCCTCACGCCTGAAGGATCTTTGTTTGGACTCTCAGCCTGAGGGAAACCAGGCAGCTGTGTGGTCCGGAACCACAGGAATCCGGGTCTGCGGCCTGACAGAAGAACATGGATCCTAACCTGGTATTAGAGAGAGAAAATAGACATGAGCTCATGTTTTCCAGCTGGAGCTCCAACAGTTTCCCTTCTGTTTCTGAGGCAAAAACGTCTCCGGTAACGTCTTAAACTGTCAGCTGCTTTGATGTCAAATGTTGGATGATGTTGAATAACGACTCAGAATCTGGGATTTCAGTCATGGAGCTCCTCAGGTTCTCTCTCATTGTCCGACAGTGGGATTTATTAGTAATCTTGAGGTGAATATTGGGTTTAATGTTGCTGTAGCTGCAGAGCTGAAGCCGCTCTGTCGTCGTCTGACGGGTCTGTCCAGAGAGGATGAAGGTGGTGGGGTCTCTGGTTCTGTGTTCTGACGTTAACCGCTGTCCTTTCAGGATCCAGCCGCTGTCGGAGGCGTTAGACGACCTCTACAAGGAGTTCAACGCCCTCAAGACCCACCTGGGCGATCTGACAGAGAAGTTCACCGCCATGGAAACCTTCATCGACGAGCTCAAGGCCAGCCGCGCCAACAACCCCGGCCCTGCGGGGGGCGCTGCGTCCGGTCCTGCCGCAGCCCCCAGGGTCACCGGGAGGAGGCTGCTGAAGAAGAAGACCAACCCCCCCGCTTAAGGAGCCTCCTATGCATCCCCTTCCTGTCTAATCCTTTCACTTTCCTGAAGCTGATTTACCTGCACAGGTGACACGACCCCCCCCATCCTCTCGATGAAGGTCTGGACTGATCCAGAGTCTATAAGAACACTCAACCTTCTGCAGAAAGCCTCGACTCAAAGGCGCCTTTTAATCAGTGTTTTTCTCAGATCCTAAAATCCAGACGTAAAAAGATTCCTTTGGATCAAACTTTGATCTGCAGGACGACTCGCTGATCAAACGTTAGAATCAGTCTGCATTTGACTGAACTTATCCTCTGAGAAAGATCCTTTTACAAATGAAGAACCCGATAAACCCGGAGATGAGGTTCACATCGTTCAGTTCCAGACCGCCTCCAGCTGCATCACTGATTCTGTATTTTCTCTGCTCGTTTCTGCTTCAGCTCCTAATAAACTCATTTACTGCATCGACCTTCAGCTCAGCCTCCTCTTCCTCAGACGATTTCTACCCCCAGGATTAAATCTGCGACTCCATGTGTAAACTGAAGATGAAATACAGGAAATAAAATACAGGAAATGCTGAATAATGACGGATTTAGGCTCAAATCTGGAGCTTCATGCAGAGATCTTCATGCAGAAAACATTCTTCTTCTCACTTTAACGCCATCAACTCATATTTACAGTTTTAACTTTTGAAATGAACAGAAAATCTGCTCAAAAACAGCAAATCTTTCCGGAGATTTCTCTCCACATGGGTGACAGCTGAAGAAACAACATGAGGGCAGATCCTGTAAAGAAAGGTTTCCAGCACTTTCACACTGCGATCAGCTGACGTGCAGCTCCACCGTCAGGTCAGGACTTCCTCTGCAGGACATCTCAGTCAAACCTGAACGCAGGTCTGAGGCCGTCTTCATGATGTTGGAGGGAAACGTGAGGAGAATCCTCCACAGAAACAATCCCTCCTGACCTGTGAAGGAAATCCGTCAGATTCCTGGTCTCTCTGGTTCTCCAAAACGCAGGAGAGTTTTTATAGCAACGAAGTTCAAGTTTATGAAGTTAAATGAATGAATACAAATGACTGCAGTGCAAACAGGTGTTGTGCAGTAAAAACTCCAAAACATCAATGAAGAGGTTAAAACTATTTAAGGTAAAAAGTATAAATAAGTTTAATAAAAAAGTAAAACATCAGATAAAAGGAAAATTAAAACAAACTAAAGCGAAACTGGATCTATATTTAGATCTTAAGCTGGATCCAAACTTGAATCTAAACCTGGGTCTATATTTAAATCTAAACCTGGATCTATATTTAGATCTAAACCTGGATCTAAATTTAGATCTTAACCCGGATCTAAATTTAGATCTAAACCTGGATCCAAACTTGAACCTCAAGCTGGATCTAAAGCTGAAGCTGCTGTAGCGGATCTTCTAACAGATCTCAGTAATCTGGACTTCACATTTAAAACCAGGTCTTCACAAACTCAAAGGTAAACCTATCACACCTGAGAGCAAACCGGCTCCACGTTGACCTCAGTGACCTGAGATCTCCTTAAACCTCCTTTTCATCCTCAGAACTCCGTGGATTCATAAAATGTGTTTAGATCGATTAGGTTGTTAGGCATAAAAAAGTAAATAGTGAACATGTGTCCACATTGAATTAAGATCCAGGGAACTGGACAGTCCAGAACTACAGTCTTTCAGGGGTTCTGGTTTAGGTCCGGAACCAGAGGTTCTGGAACCACATGCAGTCCTTTTCTTCATCCATTGAGGCTGTTCAACCTCAAAGTAAAATGCTAACGATTTGAATCCATAATGATTTTGTAGTTTGGTTCATTTGTTTTAGTTTATCACATTTACACAGAAGCTCCGTCTGCACCACCAGGTGTTCTCCATGTTTATTTCTTCTCCAGGAAATATGAATCCTGGAGGCAGTGAAGTTAAGAAGAGCTGAGCCTCGTCTCCATTCATGGAAATGTCAAACTTCCAGGAGGAACTGAAGAACTTTGCAAATGTTCATGAGAAGATCTGCTTGAATGAGCTGGAATAAACACAGATTTCAGCAGCGGTTATGGAGACGCTCCCATGTTGTCTCGGTGGAGACTTTGATCCTTCAGAGATTTTCAGTTTTTTTCAATAAATGTTTCTGAAAATGTCTGAAAGTTTTGGTGTAGAA
Organism: Oryzias melastigma; assembly: GCF_002922805.2. Classification (NCBI taxonomy): domain Eukaryota; kingdom Metazoa; phylum Chordata; class Actinopteri; order Beloniformes; family Adrianichthyidae; genus Oryzias; species Oryzias melastigma. The sequence continues at coordinate 102,668 of NC_050519.1, forward strand.
TCTGGATTTAGGCAGACCCCCCCCCCCCACCTCAGAAACAGTTTCATTCGTCTCCTTTCTGGTTTTTGTCCTTCACTGTTTTCCAGACTTGGAAAAACTTGATGCTCGGATCAGAGAAGCAAACGGCCGCGGGGAGGAGAGACAAGTCCGGCGCCATCATCCGTCCTCCATCGTTCCATCACCGGATAGAACCAGATTACACAAACTTTGCAAAAGTGTAAAATGTAATAACTAAATCGGGATGTGATGATACAAGTTTGCTACTTCCTATTCCTTTTCAAGCAACCAATCACAATCCACCCGTCTTTAGCGTATAATTACGATGTTTAATGAATCTAATGTTATTATTTCTGTAATGAGTTTGAAAAATCTGTGTTTTTATCCTTTCTTCTGCTCCTTAGGATCCTCAAGGATCATCCTGACCTCCTCATCCCGTCTGCAGACAGATCCGGATCAGGAATCCTGATCCTTCGGATCGTAGATTCATGATGGAGGAGGATTTTCCTGATACACCAGAGGATCAGAAAGGGTTAAATCCTGCGTCACACGTGCCTTTTCTCAGGGGAGGGGGGTCAGTGACTTTTATTGGGCCGGGGGTGTCAGTCTGAGGGCCGCCTCCCTTCAGGACGGCGTCTCCGTGACAGAAGGACAACAAGGTCCAGAGCGGCTTCAGGCACTTTGATTAACAGGGAGAAAGCTTCTCTTTGACCCCCCCTCACAGGATGGGCTCGTCTGTTTAATAATGCAGTTGGGGGGTGGGAGGGACCTTCCTGAAGGTGAACTCATGGTTCTGATGTATCACTGCTTTACGGTCAAACAGCTGCAGAGAAAACAGATTTTAGGAAACATTTCGTCCGTAGCCAAAGTCGGTTCATGAAGTCTGCTGGCGTCTCTGCGTTCTTTGTGTTGTGACTCAGGTTGTGTGGAAGCGTGGACTCACAAGGTCAACCTATAATTGACCTGCCAGGGATTCACCCTCTTTGATTTAGGACGGCGGCGGCGGCGCCCGCTCCTCTGCGGCGATACACAGCAGAGAGTAAATAATGCTGCAGCCGGAATAAAAATCCAATCATGCAAAAGAGACGGGCATAAACAAACTGCTGTCTGCACGTCAGAGCAGCGCCGCTATCCCGCCGGACAGCAGGTTTGTGGTTTCTTTAACCCTTTGATACCAGAGCTCCAGTGATGAGGATGTTCTTTGATTTACTGGTGACACGATCAACGTGATTCCAGCAGATTCCGAGAGTCGCTCTTCTCCTTCAGAATCTGCTGGAATTACATTGATCGGGCTGACGGTTAAAGATCCTGAGTTTAGCGTCACCGGTGACGCTTAAGGGTTAAAGCGGGGGGGTCAGATTCAATCACAGGAGCCAAAACCCAGAACACACCTGAGGTCGCGGGCCGAACAGGATAAACATTTATTGAACACTCTAAAACTACACTTTAAAACTGTAAAACTGTAACTTTTTAAGATCATTATGAACAGAATATAGAGCAATACATGTGATAATGCCAGTGTGAATGCTGGAACATGAACTCAGCCGCTGAGGATGCTAGTGCTGATAGCTGAAGATGCTAAAATCACAGTCTAAACACGCTAAAGCTGATTGCCAGCTAAAATATTACCTAAATTCCAAATTAGCCTAAAAAAAAACAAACAATTTTTTTGGGTGGCCAAAACAGCTAGCATGTAGCTGAAAAATAGCTAAATTTCTAAATAGCCTGAAAAACTGAAAATAAAAACGGCTATCATGCAGCTGAAATAAATTAGCTAAACTCCAAAATAGCCTTGAAAATCTTAGTAAATACCAAAATATTCCAAAAAACTATCAGAATGTCAATTTATAAAACTTTAAAACTGTAACTTTGTACCATAATTCTGAATAATAAAAAGTCAGGAATGTTATTCCAGAATAAATCAACTTAAACCTTAAATAACTTTCAACATTTTACTCTCCATAAAAATATATTTTTTCAAGAATAATCAAGTTAGAAATGAGCTCAAGATAACATCGGGTCATTAATAACAATAAAATAAAATGATCTGGAGGGCCGGATCCGGCCCCCGGGCCTTGACACATGTGGGTTAATGGGTTAAAGAAAATGTGAGAAAATAAAACCAATTTTTGAGGATGGATTTCTTTGAAATGAAATTAAGATTTCCTCAAATAATCCAGGAAGTTTAAGGTCTTAGAAAGTTAAATTCTGCATCTCCTTTCAGTCATTTTTATAAAAATCTTTGAAAATCTGATTTTATTTATTAAAACTGAACATCTCATCTCTACAAGCAGCATAGCAAAGACTCGCTCTCTGTCTGTCAGCTTCAGCCGATCCGCAGCTCCGGCTGTCAGATTGAAGCTGAACCGTCTGCTCAAATTGGGAGTTCTGGGACCAGCAGGAATCCGATCAGTCAAATCCCTTTATATCCAGTTAAGAATGAAATTTGATTCAGACGAGCCAAAACATTCCAGTCCTTTTAGAAAACATCTCTTCTTTTTAATTGAAAGAGTTTTTGTGATTTTTTCAGCCCAAGCGGCTTTCAGCTTCAGGGCGGCGTGCGGCGTGCGGTGCTGCGGCGCTGCGGCGTGCGGTGCTGCGGCGCTGCGGCGTGCGGTGCTGCGTGGTTATGAGCTGGTTGTGTTCAGGCTCAGCCTTGGAAAATTCTTTTCTTCCATGTTCTCCACGTCTGCATTTTACCCTCACATGAGTCACTCTGAACACTAACGAAGGGCAACACTTCACATTCCTGAGATGAATCTAAAACTGAACCAGCTGTAATACACCAGGTAACCACTAGGAGGCCGGTCACACTTCTGTTTTCTCCTCTCTAGCTTCATCTAATGTCCAGAGAAACATTATAAGCAGACACGTCAGTTTCTTCTTCTTTGATATTAAAATGTCTCAAAAAAGAGGCGTGGCCTTTTGATTGACAGTTTTGTTTTTTAATCCCCCAGCTTTAGAGCAGCCTTAGGGGGCGTGTCCCACCTAAGGCTGGCTTCACGTAAAAGACTTCCTGATGAAGAATGAAGTGGAGGGAACCAGAGGATCACATGACCTCTGCGTTTAAATATTCACCTCATGAGTTCAGAGCCAAAAGTTCAAGAATCAACAGAACTCAAACTTTACCAACAAAACTTAAACGTCATAAGAATATGAAATCAAAGTGGGTCAACCATGAGAGGAAAGCAGGTCAAACCAAGGAAACACTCAGAATCTGAAACATGATGATTTTCATTAAAAAGAAGATGACTGAAACAAACTGACGATCAAATGTTTCATTCATCTCAGATGATTGATGCTTCTTCTTCTTTTGGAGATGGCGTGGAGTCAGAGCTCTGACCATCAGGAGATCTGCTCCATTTTGATTTGAATGAGTAGAAAAACACATTTAGAGCTTTATTTTTGTTTATTTGTGAAGTTTTTATCAAATTTAAAGTTTTTTAGCTCAAAGAAATCTCTACAAGTATTTTCAAATTCTGAGCAGAATCCTTTGGAATAATTATTATTTTATGCGGTTATTTAACGAGGAACAAACCATTGGAGGAGATCATGCTCTGGACTCTTTGCTGCTTTGAAGGTTTTGAAATCTCACTAAACTGTTTGAAAACTCCAAAGATCGTGAGATCTCTGTTGTTGCTGGCATCTGCATCCGTTCTCGTCTGTCCTCATAATCAGAAGCTGCAGGTTTCTCTGCAGGCCTCCAGCCTCCATCTGGACTCTCCAGAGCGGGTTGATCCGTGGCTTTCATCAGCAGCAGCAGCAGCAGTCCTGGCTGCAGAGCAGCGCCGCATACCTGATGCGATGAGCAGCTTCCAGCACGTCTGTGATGTGACAGGCAGCTGCATCCACAGAAACAGCAGCTCCAACAAGAGCTTCAAAAAAGAGGAGAACGCTTTGATGTGACCGTCCAACACACAAACACAGCCTCACTCAGTCCATCCATTAAAGGATGCTTAGAGAGCGGCAGGTGGCCGGTGTCACGCTCCACCACCTGTCCCACCGCCGACGCCAGCTGCTTCCTTCTGCAGGCTGCAAACACGAGCGAGATGAAGGCCAGGAAGTCCTCCGTCTCAGCCGGAGATCCTCTGCTTTTCATTACTGTCCCCACGAGGAGAGGAAGTGCCAGCTCGCTGCCACCTCCCGACACCAGGAGGTGTTTCATTATTGGTGACAACGGCCCACCGAGAAGACCGTCACCTGCCTCACCTGCTAGAGCAGGAAGGATGGAGCGGCAGGATCCACCGGAGCTCCCAAACGCCGTCAGGGGGAGTGTTCTGTAACTATCGCTCACATGTTTGGATCTCTTGATTTGTGCTAAATGAGTCTAAAAGTTAAAGCAACGTTGAATCTTAGTGCAGAACTGTCATGTTAAATAGTACCCGCTAAAATATAAAGTAAGTCCACAGACACTAAAGAAATGTACAAAACCCTCAATGATCCGACTGAGAACATTCTAGAAGCTCTGAGCTCATAATATTCCATCAAAATCATCATAAAGTCAAAAATCCTCTCAAGCTCTCATAAAGTTTGACCAGAAGCTCAAGAGATCCAACCTCCTGACTGAACTTCAACCTGGAAGTCAAACATGTCCTCAGTTTCAGCTCCGTCTTTGTCCACAGACGTCTTTAGGGTTTGGAAACATCCAGAGAAGTTTGCTCCTTTACCTGCTCGTTTTCAGATGAAATCCTAAAAGAATCCTCTGAGGAAACATCTGCAGAGCATTTGAGTTCCTGGTTTCTAACCTTCGATCTCTGAAATAAAAATGTGATTTTGTCAAATCAAAGAAGAAACTGAGTCCAACAGAAGAAGGTCCATCCCTGCTGAGCAGGTTAAAGGCTGAATGTTTCTCCAGCAGGAGTTTTTAATGAAGGCAGATGATTCGCTGTGGCGCCCCCTAGAGGAGGAGCAAAAACAAAAGGAGATGTTCTGACATGAAGATCTCAGCTGTATCTCGTGAGTTTAAGCAGAAGTCCTTCCTGCCTCCATGTGAGCTCCTTCCACGTCTCAGAGTTCATGTTTTTTCTACAATCATGTAGTAAATCAAATATTTGGGAAGAAAAAGGTTTTCTGGTCTGAAAAGTTCAGGTTTGAGGTTCTGACAGAGTTCAGCTGACAGCAGGATTTGATCAAACTGGAGGCATTTCTCCAAAGTGTGAGAACGGCTGGTGTTCATCATTAAAGGATGTTTCATATCAGTTGCATCATAAAGACTAAAACTGCAGAGAATTTAAAAAAGGTGTGTTGGGGGGGTATGTATATATATATATATATATATATATATATATATATATATATATTATTTTTAATGTTTAGAAGCTACAAGATTTTGGTGGATGTAAAAAAGATTTCCTTTAGAGTATTTTATTTAAGTGAACTACAACTACTTGTAAGTGAGACTGTTATATATACCATTTATGTATTTTAAACAGTATATTTTAATAAGTCTGAAGTATTTAGTTCATACACTACACATACATGGTCTGTTGCCACACATGTTCTTTCATTAGAGGAAACAAAAGTTTTTAAATGTTTAAAAGTAACTAGAGGTGAGAGAGTAGTAATGGGGAGAATGTAAATTAACCTGAACTCATTTAAAAGCAGTTAAAGGGAAAATCACAAGTCAAACTACAACATTATTTGTGCGCTCTCTGTGTTATACTGCACATAAAATAATAAATGGACCAATTAGCACAACCAGAATTGAGGGTCACCAGATGATTAAACAGAATTTCTATTGTTGAACAAAATTCAGGAATTTTAAGTGTGTTTGGAAACATAACAGGGATCACTGATCAGCCCGAGTTTCATTTTGGTTTGTTAGATTTACATTTCTGTCAGAGATGCATCAGTGAAAT